>NW_017386046.1:89172-147153 GCF_000237925.1 Schistosoma mansoni
GATTATAATATTGAATAAAGCCATTAATAATAATAATAATTTGTGTATTCTTGACTATGTTTACAAAATTACTATTTCCCACTGCAAAACAATTTCATTATTTAATGAAAAATGTGTCAGGGTACTTATAATTCGCCAATTGTTTTGTTTGTAGAGTTCTAGTATCTCTCTGTCCTACAGTGGTTTCATAAGTATACTTGGTGAAAACATCAAATACTTTTAGTATACTCGTTGTTCAACATAAAGTATAGAGAGTAACCTGTGAGTCTTATCTTTTTTCAATTGTTTGTCAATTTAAAATATCTCTTAACCTTTTTTGTTATAAATTGATAACTCGTGTTGTTTATAAATTAGTTTGTGAAAGGACGTACAATGAAAAGCCCTACAATTATCAGTTACTTATAGGTAATCCAAGATTATTCAATAAATTGGACAATTATTAGGTAAAATATGTCACAAAAATTAATAATAGAAAGATGGTAGTAAATTTTCATTTCCTCTATGATTAAAAGCATATTTTAAACAAATTTTTTATTTATTATTTTTTGATTTGGCATGGTTAAAATATGAATCACTGAACGTAAAAGTTTATTTTCATTCGTTAAATTGGAAGTCAATCAATAACTCATTGCTTTTTGTTGTGTAATGTATATTTCTAAATATAGGATTCAAATGGAATATTAAAATTTAGTATATAAATGAGTATACTTATACTTAGAACTTAAATATTTCTTTCAAATTTAGAAGTTATTCACAAAAAAATTAATCTTGTAAAGCCTTGAATATGATGTTTTAAATAATTTAACTCATATCCTCAAAGTAATAAAGATAAATGTGTTTATTAAAAGGTATCAAGAACTGTTCCCTCATGGTCTTGAAACAACTAATCAGAATGAAGAAAACAATAAGTTAACTACAAAACTCTATGATATGAACTACAGTTAAATGGATAGGAAAAACTTTCTTCAGTCATTTAGTAGTTGATTGAAAAAGCAAAATCAAATACAACTTAATCTCTGACTTTAAAACCTTAAAAATTGCGTAATTCGTATCTTGTTTTAGATCAAATTGGAAGAATATTTCATTTTTAATAGGTTATTAAAGACTTCATGTCAGTTATTTTTTGTTAATAATGAAAATTTAAATATGGAGAAAAATTCATGAAAAATTCTTGAAAATTAACGTACATACAATTATCAACATTGTGTTCGAAAATTTCTTTATTTAATCCTATATTATCGAATTTAGCTCATTGTATGTTCTAAAAAGTATTGTTTATTACAATAACTTGATATGTCAACCATCTTTTGCTATAGAAAAAAAAATAGCTAAATTATTTAAAATATTTATTTTTCTAAGGTATATTATTCAACCGATATTCGGTAAACTTGGAAAAACTTTATCAAGGGAGATAATAATTATCAGTTCATTTTCAATGAATCAATAAATTATTTTCAGTGGAATTTTTTTTAAAATCTACTAAAAAGTTTTTTGACCAATTTGTTTGTAAATTTGAAAAAATAAAAATACCCTTAAATAAATTCAACTATGAAAAAATTTATTCATCCACAAAATGTTATCATTATATAATTAAATATAAATCAAGCATATCAAGCACAAACATAAAATTTAACTAGTTGCATTGTTATTACACGATTACGTTTTTATTATTATTGTTTAAATTGATCATTTACCAATGATTGTTTTTTTTGTACTGTAAAAATAGTTTTTTTTGAAAGAAAAGAATTATATTACTTATTTCAATTTGTTTTTACAATAAATGTAATCAGCTACCTATTATGTATAAATAAACCATATATATATGCATATCTTGCATTTATGTTTATATGGGCGACTGTATTTTGTACAGGAAATACAAAAAAAAAAACAAAAAAAGCAAACGGAAACCCATATGAATTTAAAACAAATTATTGATACAGGAAATGATCTTTCATATAATATTATAATTATATTAACAGTTTTTATTATCATTTTAATTTTAGAAGAAGAAAACTTGCATAGTTACTAATTGTTTGCATAAATTTATATTTTTATTTTATTTGAAATATGCGTAAATGTTGCATAAAGTTATTAAAACATCAAAAACAAAAATGACAAATATATAAAACTTGGCTAAATATTTAAATACTTGATATACAAATAAATATGATAGTTCAGATTGTAAAGATGTAAACCTTTGATAAAATTTACCTGATCCCTAAATTTAATAAATCATAGATTTAAAATGCGCCAATATTTACTGATTTTGTTATATAGTACTTATTAATGATGTTCTATATGATTCTACATTACAACTTATCATTACACAATGATCATCATCAACAGCAGGGAATGGTATGAAGGGAGGCCTGCTTGAACATCTGGGCTACCTCTTCCTGCCATCCAGAGATCTCAACAACTTATCCAATTTTGTTTGTTTCAATACATCATTATGACTATTAATCGCATAACCTATTCAGGTGCGTTTCTGAAAAGTGTACAACCTTTCGTCGTACAAGTTACAAAAGGCCCAATCACAGATATCATGGTTGCTGGCAATATACAGCAAAATGAATGTACATTCTTAAAATGTCGATTGACTGGACTGCTAACTTCCAACTGGTGATCACTCAATATTTATTGTCAGGATCGACCAAGAAGTAAGAAACGGAAACTTGTTGAAATATATTGTGCTGAGAATTCTATATTGTACTAAAAATATAATATTGACTAAAGCTAATAATAATAAAAACAAATCTTATTCTAATTTGTTTTTCATTCACTACGAAGTTTAACAATATAACAATAAAATTCCTAACATTAGAACTGCATTTTTTTACACTGAGATCAAAACCACACAGTATTCTATTTTATAGATATTTAGTAATTTAATATAGGGATCTGTTGAATATGAAAGGTTTAAAATCTCTACAATACAAAACTCAATGAAATGCGAATAAGTAAAAATAAAACTGTTTTGCGGTGATACCAGCTGACATGATTTTATTAATTTTTAAACTGCTTTTAAACTGTTGACCCTTTGAAGCACATGTGTCACATTGTAACATAGTATTTGCAAGAGAAGAAAATATCTTTAACGTAAAATAGAATTTGTACAAATGAAGTGGATTTCTGAACTTTTTAGTCATCAGTGTAAGAAAAAGACCTTACACATTGGATCATTTTACCTTCCAGCTTATTTTTAATGATTTCACAAACAAAATACATCATGAAATGATATTTTATGTTTTATATACACTCCAATCAACGAATAAACAGATGATTATTCAGACCGCCTTCATAATTAAGTACTGGAAATTAAATACAAGATCAACAGATTGATCTGTAGTTAATCTGAAGCTAATTATACGTTATTTATATGAGATAGAATATTCGTTAACCACATTAAGAAAGACATCTTTGTACATTAGTTCATGATACACTTGTATACACATTATATAAACAATTGAGTTGCACAATCCAGAATATTTATTAAATCCCTATCCTTTACTTTCGAAGAATTCCACATGCTAGACTAAAACTAAGATAGATGAGTAAAATATGCACAGATACAATTTACTAGCGGATAGAGGATGCAATAATAATTAACTCTTTATACATCAGTGTAGTGAACAGAACACTAGAGGAGACAATCGAATGTACTTGACACGAAAATTACAGACTATCTCACTAAAATCTGACAACCAAACAGTAAACAATTAATTTGCAAACTATTAATCAATTATCTCAATCTTGATCATTCCTTCTGCAAATATCAGTCAGTAGTCTCCGATTATTGTTTTTCATGCATTTTAATACCAATTGCGTTTCGTTTCAGTTTTTTCCTAATCGATATTCTAGTGAAATACATTCAATGCCCGACCATCGTTATATACTACTTGTGTGGATATAAGTAGCCCACATCACATGGGTACTCTACAAATCTATCTATTAATGAAAATTTTGAGGTTTATTAAAATAAACAAATTGGATAAGTAGAAAACATTGTTTTATAATATAACTCGATGAGAGCAATTTAAGCGCTTTAAAATTCAGAATCCTAGAAAGTGAAAATTAAATTTTACATGAAATTGAACGATGCATAATTCTTCGTTCATCGTATTCAAGTAACTTCTGACGTGCTCAGTATTACATGGAATTATTTAACAGCCACTTAAATGTATAAATATTGTTAAGGAGATTAATGCGGAAAATTTTTTAAGACAAAAATAAGTAAGAAATATTCTTGTTATTAGGTAGATGTACAATATCTACAAAATAATTTTTACCATTTCATAAATTTTTATTATAATTGAAGTTAAGTAGAGCGAATAATGAATAATATTTTATTTTAATAGTTGAGATTATGAGTCAATTGAAGCTAAACCACCATAGAAAATCTGGAAGCACCGGAAAGCCGTTTCGATGGCAGTTTAATTGCTGAGTCTTCATTGTGGTTCTGGACAATATCATCAATGAATGATTCAGCCGGCCAAACATTGAAAAAAGTGAAAACAACTGACAGTTTTTTCATCCTAGTTTGTGACTCTTCATTTGTTCACATACCCCTAATGGTGAGAAAATTATGACAAACGGCTCCATATGACTTTGATTTTATTTTAGACGTGTTCACAATTATCAGCGTAGACACATAAGTCAAATTCTAAGCTAATTAATAAATTTAAAGGTTCAACTTTTCCTAATCTCATAAGGGTTTATGTAAAAAATCTTCATCGGAACATAATCAAAATTACTCTTTTATTGAAACATTTAATTTTTTCATATATTTTCTGCTATATATTTATGGTAATCAGTTGTTAATTTCATAATCTATTCTTCCATTTACATTTCTTTTGTTATGATCGTCAAAAGTTTGCTTCTGGATAGAAAATATGGAAAAATATTGTTGAGCATATAAAATCCATTATTTTTATGTAGCGGTTTTATGTGGAATGATTTAAGTTCAGCCAGTTTTATGAACAAGTAACTTATTACAAACTAGATTAGAGTGAAGAACAGCTCTGTCAATTATTTTCTAGTTCGAAAAATATCTTATTTCCGATTAAAAACTATCACCGAACTTATCTTCTTTCTCATTATGGTTTCTCGGAATTCGAATGACATTTCAACACTGAATACTATTAGCACCAGCAGGAAAATAGTATTTGTTTTGGAAATTGTAGACAGTTCTCAGTTACGCTGATCGAAACTCTAGATAAAAAGTGCTGCTGACTTCTAAACTAGCGGCTAGGTACTTTCTGCACACCAACTGTAAAAATGATTAGAAATGTTAGATAGGTTTGGAAAATGTATACAGCACCTTGAAAGTTAATTATTCTCAGTTTGGGCGGAAAATCCTTAAATTTTTAGGATCCTTAAATCTAAAGTTGAGAATAATAAACTACTTGGTAAATTTCGAGAGCTAATCTTCAGGCATGTTCAAGATAGGAGTTATTCATTAAGAATGTGCACTTCTTCATTTACAGAAAATCATATTGAAATTTTGACACATATGTTATGTAATCCTAAGCGAAATGGCTGGGACCCGTTAAAAGATGTTAACTTTTATGTGTTTTTTATTCCGATGCTGCAAAATCTGAAAATTAGTAGATAAGTTAACACAGCACCATTTTCTAATGACGCATATGCAAATAGCTGAATTATAATTGTCTAGAGAAAGACGAAAAGACGTGAAAAGGGACTGAAGCAGTAAAAAACGTTCGATAATTAAAGTAACTCGAAGAACAAATGTATTTAACTTGTTACAAGCAATTTTGAGCCGTGTGAGATAAATATTCTCATTATTGCTTTATGTAACCACGTGGGCACCAATATAATTAGTCCATTGATTTCTGTATGGTTCAAATCATCACTAATTGATCTAATGAGTTTTCTTGATTTGATTATAAACGTTTTTAAAGCTCGCTTTTATTTCGCTCAACATCATATGCCGAAGTGCTCATCCACTAATACACCTAGATTTAAAATCCATTAAGTAATGAATTTTACTGAAACTGAGTGGCGTTTTTACGAACTAATGATCATATATTTCTGGCTTATCTTTTCAATAACTGTTCCACAACTGCATCCTGATTCTCAGCGTTGTTCAGCATTCAGACAACTAACTGACATCACACATTCACACTTTGTATTGACGCTGAGATGTAATCGTTGATAAACATATTAGATCAGATACATCGCTTGGTGTTAATGTAGTGATTTAACAATTCCATACACTTACTGATTACTGAATTAAATTTCTATACAGAACAGTTTCATCGTAATTTGTATGTTGAAAACTAATACTAATGATTCTAAAACTTCAACTAAGTCTTTAGATAATCAGTATAATTGGAGAGCTACCGTTTGACAAAACCACATTGTCTGGATAATATAGAGTACCAAGGATATCCTAGCACAAATTCAATACAAAGTTAAGTGATTAGAGTGTTACATTCAAAAATACATTACTGACTAAATTGATGTAATTGGCTAAAACTAGCTTTATAATCGCTTATCTTTATACAGTTCATACTACTAATTAATATAAAAAGAATGAATGTTGTTTTGTTGTAAAATTGGTCACTTAGATTAAATGATATTATTTTCGTCTCGAGATTACCAGCCAATTAATTATTCTACAGAATATAGATCATAATCACTGTAACTAAAATCGCCTATTAACAAGTACCATATTTCATACTTGAGATACCAATATTTGATTGACTATACCTTTATTTTCGTGTCTATTTTTTTCTCTATTCAATACAAAACTAACAGATATTATTTTGTATAAAATAAAACAAAAGCTTTAAACTTCTGCTAAAGTTTATGTAAGAAATTGAGTTGACAGATTTAAGTTCGAGATGGATTTGTATTATATCAGTCATAATTTAACAAAGAAGTTTAGAAAAAAAAATCGATTTTCAATCTTGTGCACTATAAAGTAATTCCTATATTTGTATCCACTTTATTCACAGTGCTGATCAATAATAACCTTTATAATTGACTAGTCTTATTAATCGTTTCGGTTTAGGCTTTAAAAAATACGTCTAAACCTACATTATGAAGAGCTTTTTTTAATTTAGGTTGTTCGGACTAATTGAAATAAAAATTATTTTCAAGAGTAAGTAAATTTAATGATGTAATAATCAACAAGATCACACAAAATTTGAATACCATAGAAGAGCTAGATTTTGCAAACAGTTATTTTCATTGTATGAGATTAACTACCGTTGATGAAGAAGTGAACTCTTATTCAACAATACATATTTTTCCGATATCCTTAGTAAGTTGATGAGTGAAAACGTTATAAGAAGTCGGGAATTCCCATTATGTATTTCATCAGACTACTATATTATACTTCATCTGCTAAAAGATCACACTGAGTTGATGTAAACAGCTGTGACAAGCGTCCTGGGTTGAGCTGCTAGCTACCATTCATCTCTGCTTAAAATGCTTGTTACTTACTGGCAGTATCAAGGCCATCAGTACAGGATAGACATATGCAAAAGCAGGCTGGTCAATTAGTCTTAAAAGTCAATGACAAGATTCAAACAATCAATACAAATGAATTAAACTTTGCCCCACATCACAAGCCAATAGCTAAGAGAATAAACCTATGGGGTTTGCAGAGAACGGTGCTTGCTTCGTGTCCCAGAGTGAGCATCAGCTCTGGGATTAAGACAAACCCAGCTGACGAGTCCCAAATAGGGCGAAACCTGAGAGAGAGTTCTTTGCTAGACACCATTGATCTCTGCTCATAAATTTGTGACCAGTGCTTTTGCAAAGGTTTCATATTTGGCCCTGAGGAAACTCACACTTATAGGGAAATGAATACTGTAAAGGGAGAATATCGAAAAACTGTGGTTGATACATCTAGTAGATGACTGGAGCATATATTTTACTTATCAACAGTTAATGGTCTGTATATAGTGATGATGATTGAATGTGAAAGAAATCACAGGTTGCACCAGAGTTTGGACCACCCACTCCAGGGCTACAATCGTTTCGTAGATCAGTAAGTTAAATTCCGAAAGTTAGCCAACAATTTGTTTCATCTCTACTCTCTCCACTAAGATCTCCTCTCTAAGAAGAAGCTTATATAACGAACTTTAGCTATTAACCTAGCTGTTGTACATACAATAGGTAGGAGAAACATACCGAAAATACTGTCGACAGACTATCTGTTCATCAGTGTGGTTTGAAGTTTATTTCATAGAGCTAGACCTTAGCATATTAGAGAGAATATATTGAAAAACATTCAATTAATTTGGATTGATTTTACCCATTACATTCACACAAAAATATAAAACTGCTAACAAAGACTCTCTTCAAAACAACTACAGAAATACTTCCAGTAAAACTAAAGAAATTGTTTATTGAAATGTGACTGTTGTTAAATTTATCCATTTTTAGATTTTGATGTAAACTGTTTCACAAAATATTATTTAAATACATTTAAAGGAATTATAGAAGCCAAATGGTTGGATTTACTTCATAAGTAGAACATCTGTGATAGAAAAATATCAGCGATCCAAGTGAAGCAGCTTTAAAGAGAACTAGTAATAAAAAGGGAATGAAAGAATCTAACCAGCAGTGAATATGATTTTGAACATGAAATTGGTTGGACTAGATCATTTAGGTTTGAATAAATGTGTGAGTATGACTTTATTTCTGAAAACTTTAGTACTTAAAAATGGAGATGTTCCGGTATATATATATATATATACTACAACGTTATCTGACCATTTTCTATTTTTAAGCTACTACATTGTTTAATTAGGTGATTACGTATAGCCTTCAAATAGTTCCAAATGATTTTCATTACAAATCGACATCATTTGTAAAGCTACTGATTAAAAAAGCAGTTAACAACTTTTTCAATCAAACATGCGACACAGCTGTTTGGTTAGTATACTCATTTTCTCAACAACATTGTCAACTAATTCCATCTGGTAATAAAAGTTCTCCTCAATAGTTATATTATTCAAAATACTTAAATAATGATAGTGAATAAGTTAATAATAAAAGCTTTTATTAACTATAATCCAATGGAAGCTATCCAGAAACTAGATAATAATTATTTATATCTTGATTTTAGTAAACAATCAAAAATAAAATGATAAAAAATTTTAACAGTTCCCGGAAATATCAAATACAATCAGAGTGTACTTTATAAACAAGATTATTACATTTACTGGTTAATTAATGAGTAAATTAAACTTACCAAGACAGCGTACTATTCTATGCAATTGATCAATATCAGAATCACCAGGGAATAAAGGATCACCTGTCAACATTTCTGAAGCAAGACAACCAATAGCCCAAATGTCAATTGGTCTAATGAAAAACAATAATAATAACAACAATAAGTAGTGTTCATATTACCGATAATGGATGTAGTAAATAGTTTTATTCATGCAACATAGATTATGATGCTCAAAAGATATGTTCAATGTCAGGAGAAAAGGACACAAATGGACCAAATAGTAACACACCACTGATAATAATTTGACAACTCAAGTATTATACTTTTTTCCTGTGTTTAATAGTGAACGTTTCTGTTCACTTTGACTTTCTAAGCACAGTAAAATTTACTGCTACTACTGGAGAGGCACATATGCAAACAGGCGGTTCCGATGAAAATGAGAACTCTTCTATCAACTCAACAAATATTGATAATTTAAAGGAAGAAAAATTCCGACTCAGGGTAAATACGTAACACTTTTCCTGCAACAAACTAATGTAACCAAGGCCCTTACTCTATTAAACCAGAAAAAAACGAATTGTTCAATTTTCCTAATGAAGTTAAAACAAACATAGTCTTTGTATTAATAATTCCCGAAATTTACAGAGTAAAAAATCAGTGAAAAATAAATTGCAGACTGTCGTGACGTTTGCAGACAAAATCATATATATAACCCCTCACCTTAAAGACCTAAATTCCCATCGATGTTATTCAATCTAATGTATTTAACGTATATATTGATGTAGGTTACTTTCTTCACCGAAATAGTACTATTACTAGCAAGCGGATAGAAATTGTTAACAAAAACTACAAATATGTGCAAAGATAAATGTTTAAAGAATGAATATGTAGGAAGCAATCAAATAAACAATGGATTATGTTACAATTTTTTTATTTAACTACTAACTTCTAACATTTTTGGTAACTAAATATTTCATACTAGTAGCATATAATTCATCTTTTGTTTTGTGTGTAATAAATAGTTTTGTTAGTCCAGTAACTTCCTGATATTAAAACGGCCGATCTTGGATTTATTGACAGCTTTTAAAGGTGAACGAATTTCTATTGATGTAAAAAATAAATTGTAGATTGTTTAAAGAAGACTTATGTACGATACTGAATTAGTGGAGAAAGATTTTAGCAACATATGTTTTACGTCAGGCCACCCTATAATTTTACCATTAGTTTTCTGAGATATATTGTACATATCATAACTAAATACTAAAAAGCCGAATCGTATTGCTAAGCTAGACTAGACATCCAACTTGATAGTGCTATACTTTTGTGCTAGTCAATATAAAACAGTGCTGTCGTTATTTCAACTTTCCCAGATCATCATCATTCATCAAACCTTAAATTTGTACAAAATTCACAGACGTTTCTTAAATATGTTATTCTTCTGTGACAAAGTCTAAGGTCAGGTAAAATAATTTTAGCCACAGTCACTTGTACGTGACCTATGAAGTAATGTCCAACAGCCTGGAAATATTACTAAAATGGACGAGATGAAAAAGAGAAATCAAGATCAAGAATTTATACGAACCTTCGAAAATAACATCTTCCTCCGCCATCTTTGATTTTAAGACATGTCACCTCATATTCCTGTTATTGATAAAGATAACCACGAGGACTCCAACTGGATATTCTGCACTTTAGTCACGGTTCAGATCAATGATTTGTAGATTGCTGCCATGAATAGTTTTGGATTCCCAGAGATTTCCTAAACCTGACTCCTATAACATTCTACTCTTTGTGTTGAGGTAGTAAGTGTCTAACAGTGAATAATAAATGTTCGACGCACATTTATAGTCTGAATAATTAAATTCTAATGGTCAGGTTTGAAAACTTATTGATTTTTTGGGTGTTTTTGTTTTCGAGATCCATTCAGTGACTATGAAGCTTGATATAATAGAGAATATATCGATGAATCTGGTTCCTCCATGATTTTAGCGATCAAGTTTTCGTCCTCGATTATATACTGAGATGGTCAGTGATTCTGTTTGATCAGATGAAAATAAAATCAGCTCATAGGATCCACTTAATGAATAAACTAATTTTTAAGACAATCCAGACTTCGGAACTCTCAGAAACAAATGATCAGTTCATTCGCTTTTCTTTGATTTTTACTAACCGCTGACCTATTGGGGGACTTGATCTAACCTTTTATTCGGATTGCTTAGAAATATTATTAACTGTAGACTGAATGGAGGATAGTTAAACGTTTCCTAAATGTTCTACAACCATTGTCTTAACCTGTTGTTAGGAATTTCAAGTGTAGTTCCATTAAACCATTTTTTAACGTTACTTAATAATTGTAAATTAAAAGCAAAATTTAGTGCCATATTTATGTTGAACAAAGATATTGAATCTTAAAAACAGAAACTTTGGAAAATATTTAAAATATTTGAAAACATAGCTATTTTCTGCAAGCAAAAATTGTGATAACGAATTTTATGCGAAACGTTGAATGTACAAAATAAAACTAACCTGCCATATTTTGTATCTCCCACAAGAAGTTCTGGTGCTCTGTACCATCTGGTGGCCACATAATCTGTATAAACTTCACCGGGTGCAGCAAGTGTACGTGCGAAACCGAAATCACATAATTTAACTACGCCATTACGGCTGATAAGAATATTTTCGGGTTTGATGTCGCGATGAACTATCTATAAAATGAAATTTGATTGTAAAATACTGTAAAATTGTGAACACTGAAGATCATTTCAGTTTGTGTTCGCTGACCTGTTAGAACTCAAGTCCTAAAATTAGCTTAGCTTGCAAACAGCCTACAAATACACTTCGTCTTTAAACATCAGTGAAATATTCATTGCTTAGTAGTTGACTTTGAACGCATAAACTTAACTTCATGGTTTCATCTTCTCAATATGTCTCAATATGACAGTTTGTAATTATTTGTTTGTTTTAAATCCATTTTATGCTCATCGTTTGATAAACATATGTTCATACAGTTCCATTAGCAAGTACAGTCAGTGTATCCGAAGTTACTAAACAATACATCTCACATAAATAAAAAAAACCCACTTCTAGATATTTCTAGCTCAAAATATGTATGTGTACACAAATGTCATTTAGATAAAGTCATTGGTTTCAAATAACATCTTTATAGACGTCATGAGGTAAATTTGACTTCAAACAAACAACATATCACTGAAATTTACATAATTTCCCAAAAATTTCAAATTTCGAATTGCAAATGAAATAAATTTGAATTTGACCATATTTATAATTCTTTCAGGTCGACTTCAAGGGTATCTAGTAGGTATATTTAGACTTTTCAGCTTAGTAATTTTATAGAGTTGAGATCGTGAGTCAATTGAAGCTAGACCACCATGGAAAACCTGGAAGCACTGGACGGCCGTTTCGTCCTACTATGGGACTCCTCAGCAGTGAGCATCCACGATCCCACACTCGCGAGATTCAAACCCAGGACCTGCCAGTTTCGAGCCAGAGCCCTTAACCGATAGACCACTGGGCCGGCATCCAACGGTGTTAATGTCTAACTTCAACTGATCCACGAAATTGAGCAACCATTCACCAATGTCATCCGTGAGTTACTATCTCACAACAGACCTGGTTGAACTCCACTGGTTACTGCTTCTCACTAGAACTCCAGGAAATACCTCATGGAGTCAGTCACTAGTGAGCACATGATCATTATCAGAAGGGGTTTTGTGAAGATTTTAGTAATTTTATAGAGTTGAGATCGTGAGTCAATTGAAGCTTAGTCATGAAAAATTTATTTATCCGTAGTACAGAGTAAGAGGCGGTTTAAATTGCGTCCATCATTTAAGATTAACAGCAGCTTTACATGATTTTGGAATGTCTATATTTACAAACAACAACACGATTGATGATAGTTGTTCATTATTAAAAAAACTTTGGTGAGGCTGCTTGGAAACTTGATATGTAGTTAATGACCTAAACACCTCATCTTTGAACTTTTGGATTTATTTTTTTGAGCCAATTAATGATTTTAAATTCGTAATAAAAATGCATGTTGATGAATGATATAAGAAGTTATTAAAGTTAAAGCTAAAAATCTTGGATTCACTGCAAACAATAGCCAATTTATTTCTTAGGACTCTTCTTCGACAACTCAAAGCTCCATTTTACTTCACTATGTACCATTTAGTCAATTCATCCAATATCTTTTCAGTTGATTGGCTGAAAATTTCCACGATAACTGTGTTCTTTGAGTATGTGTTTTTATTTTGGCTAAAATCAACATTGATCTGAGGAAAAAAAAGTTGATTACCGAGATGTAGCAGGTTTTTAAGTTTTTTCTCCTCTTCACAATTTATTTTATTTTAATAAATTTGGAAACTTCTGCTGACCGTAAAGCTTTCAACAAACAGAAGAGTAATGAAGCACAATTTTAATTCTGTAAAGTTTCACAGATGAATTTTATACACTGAAAATGACTTTTCTGAATCCTTTATCCGTAGTTTTCTTAAACCACCTTAAGATTTATGAATTATGCTCATAACTTTGTCTTGATCCTTTCTTGAATCTTGCTCATGATATCAAGAGAGATCCATTTATGATTATGGTACTTCTTGTGGCCCGAAATCTCTTAGCGTGTTGGAGTTGGCGCTTCGTTTATCTTCTTCCGGGTTGTTCAATGCTTCCCTAGCTTTATTTTAATCTTTACAACCACCAGCTGGTGATCTAAAGCTATGTCGGCCCGTCTATTTGTTCCCATGTCTCATACTGAACTTCTGAATTTTTTATTGATGTAAATATGATCGAGAAAAGCTGCATTTAGAATAGTGCTTTACAATCGCCCTCAAGCCACAAACTTCATAAATACTGATTTTCCTCCACATTGAAAGTATATACGTCCTTTTCTCACGTTATAGAAGTCACTTTTTTGTTACGAAATCTAACTGACTCTCTTGATATTCTACGTTTCGGGACAGGTGGATTTATGATGTTCGGTAGATCAATAAATTGAGCTGCCTGTTTTCTAGACACACAATGACTTAGGAGTTACCGTTAGCCAAGACTTCAATGCTACTGCATAATGCCGCGCGATAGCGCCAAAGGTTTTAGAACCATATGATCAATACGTTGAGCCTTTAGTCATGCTGACGTTAAAATATTTTTGATTTTGTATACAGTATTTGTGCATTCTAAACTTGAGTACAGCGTACAAGCAGTTAGCACCTTTTTAAAAAAGATAGTGAGCCTTTGAAGAAGGTTCAGAGAACAGCAATTAAGCTGATTCTCGGAATAACGAAGCTCCTGTATGATGCTCGACTGGCTAAACTAAACTTATTCCCGTTGTCATATTAAAGAACTAGAGGTGACTTGGCTGCAGTTTTCAAATTATTTGGTGATAAATTTACACCTGATATGCCCTCATTTTTGTCTTCCAAAACAGTGAATTTACGAGAACACTCCTAAAAAG
Source organism: Schistosoma mansoni (assembly GCF_000237925.1). Lineage (NCBI taxonomy): Eukaryota > Metazoa > Platyhelminthes > Trematoda > Strigeidida > Schistosomatidae > Schistosoma > Schistosoma mansoni. The sequence continues at coordinate 103,854 of NW_017386046.1, forward strand.
TTCACAAACCCAGAGCAAATCACTTGTCAACTGACCATCGACATTCCCAAAGAATCATCAACAAGTGAAATTCACTACCCAACACGTGATTGAGGCTCCATCTGTCGACTCGTTCAAAAGAAAGTTGAGTCAAGTGAGAAACCATCACTACCAGGACCAACACAGGCCATCTAGCCTCCTATTCTGTCCAAACTGAAACTATAAATTGTGAAAACTACGCGGTTTCGTCAAAGTACAGGGTTTTAAGAAGTTCTTTTGGGTTGCTTAAAAATTCGTTAAGAAATATATACCTATGTTAGATAAAAAGTTTATCGAAACCAACTGAATACAAAAATGTTGATTTCGAGATGTAGTGAAATACAAGTTTATGAATACGTTGAAGCGGTAACGAAAATCGGTCACAAGCACTGCTGTGTCTAGAATAGTTATGAAGTCAAAGATATCATTGCGAGGGCAACTGAATAGTGAAGACTCCTTAAATTTGATTAGAAAATGCAGTGTGAAAATTTTTATCCTTATTATATTTGATATTTTGTTCAGTATCAACAATAGCACAACCAATACGTTTCACTGAAAGTCTGAGCTCTCAAGGTCATTTGCATCCAAAAAATTGCGATTTGATTTTCTAGCAAAAGATAACTGGAAAATTATTTTTATGGTGTTTGACACCATTGAAATGGCAGATTGATACAGTTAACTTACATTGTGTAGATGACAAAATTCCACACCCCGGATGACCTGGAACAAAGTGCGCTTTGTGCGAAGTTCATCAATTCCATTAGGGTTTTTTTCTAAATCATCTAGTATAGTATTGTCCACAAATTCAAAAACAAGATATAGACGTTTCTTTCGTCGGAAAACTTCTAGAAGGTTTACCAAGTTATCATGACGAAGTTGCTAAAAAATACTTTTCGAAAGAACAATTTACTTTTAACATTCTTATTTCACGAAGTGCTATTTTTTTAACATGTTTATCATCCTCGCTGTCTATGAACTTTTTTATTGCCACAATCCTTCCAGATTCTTTATTTTTACATTTTATAACCATTCCATAACTTCCTTCTCCAACAAGCCCAAGATTTTCGTACTTTTCCATTTATATCATATTAGTTGAATTCCAACAGACATCGCGGGATCACCTTTGTACTTACGACTTACGAGCCACAAAGGTCGAAGCGTTTAAACAAACATTCGGGCTTTTAAACAAACTGTAAAATGGATTTACTGCACCTCTGGATATTTGCATGAGTTTAATTATCTAGTATAAGAAATCACCAATCAGTTTCACTTGCTTTCACACATTCGACTTAGAGCAGAAATGTAATGTTGCGTATAACAGGTCATTCATTTCAGGAACTTAAATCAATTACATGTCATGTTTTCCCTATCCAGTTGATACTCTAGTCAATTGGTCCACTGCAGTATAATATTTGCCAAAATTCAAGCTACGTGGGATTTTTACAAGTTTAAAGATGCCACAGGTACTCTAAGTTTGACAACGACTTCACCACTAACACCTTTATGATCGAACTAAGCCAACCCAGTCGAATCAGAAGTCAGAAATGAAGGAGTTCGAAGATTTATTTGGAAAGCTATCGATATGTCAAGAAGAACTTGGTGTAAGCTGGATAGCAGTTGCAAGTAATTCATAGCACGGTGTACCCACTGGTGATATGGTGCGGATGCATGACCTTCAGTTAAGGTTTCCCCAGTAAAATTAATGAGGTCAGTATCAATGTCGAAGATATACACAACTATATATTTTATGGACTGATTAACCTTACAGGTCGAAACCCTTATTGCTGTTATCACATTTACTACGTATACGTTAATAATTTATAACGGCATTTGAAATTATTGGTAGTTTGACCTCTCATCAGATCCTCAACTTACGCCAAATGTGAAACCCACAAGTCAGTAGAGAATTGCGTGAAAGACTCGCTTCCTAGGCTAAGTTTACGTGGTAAAGGGTATTTGGTGGAAGGTATTGCTTCTAAAATGCTTCAAAAATGCTTACTCTTTCGAACTACTCGTGCAAAATACCCCGAGACAGTAGGTTCGACTATTTAATAGCTCTTAACTTATGTGAACTGGGACTATTCGGATATGAGACCGACTAATATCGCGCGTGATCAATTTTAGGATTCAATGACTTCACTTTTGAAAATATTTATCACACAGAAACCGGTACTGACAGTCATGGATTTCTAAAACCCCATTTTTCTGTCGTTAGCAATGTTCTTGAGCAATTGAATAATCCTTAAGCTGGCTGGTCAGTGGATTATGATCCTACCCAGGCGTCTACTATATCTAAAATATGTATCTCAAACCAAACCATTCACAAGTATCTTAGCTCCATCTATGTTTTCGTGAGGTGGTCGTGCACAACTTCTTTATCTACATTGTACTAGGGATTACTTGGTCGCACACGAACTTTTTAACAATTAGCTGACTTTCGATGGACGCCTCTACAATATTTAAGGGCTAATAAATGATTATCGGTGTTTACGTGGAGCCAATACTCCCACTTTTTCCTCTTCTCATAGCGAAAGCGACAAACCACAGGGTTTACAGCATACCATTTTACTAGACAAACACCCATCCTTCCTGACACTAATGTTAATCAATGCCCGATCTATACAGAATAAGATGACTCAACTACGCGCCCTATTACTTTTACACAACCCCTCACTTTTTTGACAACGGAAAGTTGGTTGTCCTCCGATATCACAGACACGTACCTCCAAATAGACACGTATGAGCTCTTCCGCTGTGATCGAGTCACCAAGAAGGGTGGCGGTTGTCTCATATATGCATCAAAAAACATGAGGGCGGAAATCCTTAGTCACCATATCCTCTGTAAAGTATCAGATTCGATATGACTTACTGTACACACCCTTGAATGTAAATTACTAATCGGATGTATATATCGAGCTCCGAATACATCCAGTTTGACTGACGCCATTATAAGTGAGTCATTTGCTAAGGCTGCCTCACTTGACTTCGCCTGCAAAATTGTCTGTGGTGATTTCAACCTTCCAACCATCAACTGGAAGACACATTCTGGCCCACAGTGCTACGAAGGAATACTTAGGTCCTTAGACATACACGGTTGGCAGCAACATGTTAACCTGCCTACCGGAAATCACAACATTCTCGACTTGATATTCTGTCACAATGTCACACCAACATCAATGGTGGTTGGCGAGAAGTTTCATAACAGCGATCATAAAATAGTCTTCTGCACCCTTCCGATTCTTGCCAAGCGCAAAAAATTAAAGACATTAAATACTTGTTTCCAATATAGAGACTATGCAAACGCTGTCTGGAGTAACTTTCGGTTTCTTACGAAGCATTCTGACTGGAACACTTCCTTTACCAGTGATAAACTTTTAGAAACATTGGAAATATTCAATACTACCACCAAATCTGCACTAGACACTACCATCCCTTCTAAAATTGCTTTCAAAACAATTGCTCCCTACATCAACCAAAAGGCTAAGTCTAAGCTACGAAAACTAAGAAAGACGTACTTTACATCAAAAGACTTTAGTGCCCTGCACCAGGTATACTCTGTACTTGAAGGAGTGCAAAGTCATCACAACAAAAATAAACAGAGAGAAGAGCGTACTGAGCTCACAGCTGTATCTAAAGTCCAAAACTTATGTCGGCTCCTTGCAAAACGCATAAGGAAGAACGAAGATCACAACATTCACATTTTACTGCACGATGGCGTGACGTACTATGACCAAACCGTCATATGCGAACTGCTAAGTGAATAGTTTTCCCAAAACGGAAATACATCTAATGCCCCAGATGTTAACATAAAATGCATAAGCAAAAGCTATATTAGCACCATAAACTTTGACATTAGGAGTATACATACCGCCATCAAAACCCTTAAGCCGAATGCGAGCTCTGGTGCCAATGACATCCCATCAATTCTCAATAAAATGTCAGGACCGGATATACATACGTTATTGCTCAAAATATACACACTATCTTTAGAGGCGGGCACATATCCTGAAGCCTGGAAGGTAACGTATGTTCTTCCCAAACACAAATCAGGACCGAAAAACCTGGTCGGAAACTACAGACCTATAAATATCACCCCAGTTATTTCACGCATAATGGAAAAAGTGATACAAATTCAACTATCAGACCACCTACTTAAGGAAGATCTAATAGACCCAACACAACATGGTTTCATTAGAACAAGATCATGTAGTACACTTCTGATAGACTTCTTTAATGAGGTTACTCGCATACGTGACCAGAAAAAGCTAGTGATTAAACTATATTTCGATATAAAGAAAGCCTTTGATAAAGTACCCCATAATCTTCTAATCAACAGACTCCAGTCAGTTGGAATTATAAACCCCCTATTGCAATGGATTAAGTCTTTCCTCACAAACAGATACCAAATAACCAAGATTAACTCTACAACATCTACACCTCGACCAATAACCAGTGGTGTTGTGCAGGGTAGTGTCTTAGGTCCATTGCTCTTTATAATCTATATAAACAATATATGCAAGTGCTTTACCACAGGTAAGACCTATCTCTACGCTGATGACTTAAAAGTCATCTATAAAACTGACATTGGTGATGTACGAAGTACTATGCAAACGGTTCAACATGAACTCAACAAGGTAGACGACTGGTGCAAACGCTGAGGGCTAGAGCTCAACACAGAGAAATGTGGTTGACTACGTATTGGAAATACGTCACTTAAAATAAAACTAGCACTTAACAAAAACCCACTGCCCAGACTGACATCAGTAACTGACCTTGGGGTACATTACTCTGACAGTCTTAACTTCTCAGAACATATCTCAACCAAAGCATCTCAAATGCGGAGATTGCTTGGCTTCATCCTTCGTAATTTCTTTCAAAACAAAAATAAAATTATCCTGTATAAAGCCTGCGTAAGACCCATCGTCAAAAACTGCTCGTTCTTATTTTCCAACCTACGCCAATTTGATATACTTAAGGTGGAAGGAATACAGCGAGACTTCACTCGCAAGATACTTAAGAACGACCAACTCACTGATTACAAATCCAGATGCCATATCTTGGGACTACAACCCCTCTGAAGAAAAAGGCTTAAGTCTAACTTAATTCTTTATTTCAAACTCCTTAAAAACCTTACTTATTCCACATGTAATATAGCTCTCTACCAAGACTCACATGGATACAACCTTCGAGACAAAGTATCCACAGTCAAAATTGGAAAATACGGATCAAAAACTCAGGAAAACTTCTTCCTTATCAAGTACTCATTGATATGGAACAGTCTTCCTTCTGAAATACGCGTGGCAGACAAAATACATACGTTTGCAAGACTCATTAATCAAGCCCTCACCTGCACAGATCTGGCGAAAACGAACACATCCACGTCCAACACAGACATCATAGGCTCCCTACATATATAGACTGAATCGCCTTATTTCCCTACCTTGTAGTTGTATTAGATACTTTCCCCTTCCTAATTCTTTTAAATTGAAGTAGACAGGCAACTCACTGGACCTATCAATACTCGGTCGCTAAACGACGCTTACAAATACCTTAAAACGTGAGAAGAAACGCACAATCTACTGCCAGTGGTCGTAAATCCACAGAACCTGTCACCCATCAACCTGTTAGGATAGGACAAAAGAACATCAGTACGAATTTAGAGTGAGTTCCTTCTTGCCTATTCTTTATTAGCTTTTTACTCTTCTGTACACTATGTTGCCTTGCCATTAATATTATCTCACCACTCGTCATCTTACCTTATCTATAACTAATATAAATCTCCACTTTTCCCCCTACTATGGTAAACAAATATCCTACACTATACCCTTCCTAATGCCTATATCTGATTCGCAAACTATACTTTACTACATAGTCAATTAAAGCATTGCATCGAAGCCTTACCCACAGTCCATAATTTGTAACTGTCTGATAAGCTTGTAACATGGTACTTATAGAAATAGTGTTTTCCAACAAGATGTGAAACAGAGCATTGTGTGAGGTATGATATATATCCAAAAAATAAGCGTAAATGAGCCTAACATCACAAAAGGAGGGAGGGTGGAGTTACTGACCAGCAAGCACTGATGGTGAGGGCGATGACTTCAATCCACCCGTGTTTGTGGGGCAGAACATTTTGTCTGTATCAGGCTCCTTATGGATGAGAACAAGTCAATCAATCTGTGATATTGAGGTTGTTCTCCTACACTCACCATTCAGACATATGTTTCTAATTTTTGTGCTGGATTAACTATTCTACTAAGACAACCTTTAACATGCTAACTCGGACTTTTACATGAAAACTGTGTGGCAGGCATCGGATGATGAAAAAAATAGACTGTAAAGGATATAGTTATTTTACTCAACACTCTACTCTCTATATACACTCTCTGTTCTTCCTCATTCGAATCTTGACTTCCCTCCTTCATTGGAACCTACTCCACCTTGATAAATATCACAACTCATTGTTCTTTATTACTGCATTCTCTCCTCTGTAGCCCCTAATCACAGTTCACTCTTGCAACATGAGCTAGTATCAATCTAATCTAATAATTTATCGTACCTCCATCTGTTCTACTAATAAATGTTAAGCATTGGTTATCGTTCATATCCAAATGCCTTGCTGCTCCTCGGTTTCTTTTTTCTCTTTTTCTTTTTTTCTCTTCAGAATCTTGCTCTGAGGGTGAAGCTATGTAACTTCTGACATCTGGAACAAGCTCGACGAACGCACTTTCCCAAGGTTATAGTTCGAACCAGGAGCTCCACAAGCCTACTTTATAACAACTATAAACTTAAAAAGCTGCATTACATAAATACTTAGTACGACCAAATCCCTAATACACTTTTTGTCGAGATTGGATCTGGTATGTAACGTGGACGCCATGCCCCTTTGGAAACAATTCTTATGAAAACACATTATATCTAAGCGAATGAACTGCTATCAACTTTTATAGATTATAATTACTAAACAACCTTGCTTGGGATGCATACTGTGAACCAGTATATGTTGTAAATTGTAGATCATGCCTGTAAAAACGGCGTGTACCTGCTATTGCAGAAATACATTATTATTATTATTCACGTACGTCTCAAACAGATAAATAGGATGGGGAAGCTCTAGCGTTCCAAATTCAAAGCATTAACTGATTCTGCATGAACGCCGCGATTATACCAAATAAAATGGATGAATTGCGTGAACTCATTAGTGCCAATAATATATATTTGATAGGAATATCTGAAACGTGGATACCTCAATTTACAGACCAAGGGCTAGCAATGCCCGGTATGTCTTTGTTTCGCAACGACGAAAAAGCAGGAATGAGGAGTGGATTAGCGTTGTACCTACGATCTCACTTGGAGGTACATCAAGTGTACAACCAAGGGTTTATCAATCCTGACGAATCCGCATGGTGTCTAATGAGATTGTCTACCGCCTCGAGGTGTCTAGATAGTTATCCACAGGAAGCCATCCGCTGACATGGAGTACGACAATCACATGCTGGGAGGGTTATCCCGCTTTACTCGTCTCGGATTCACCCATATCCGGATTCTAGGAGAATTCAACCTTCCTAAAGTAAGTTTCGCTGAACATACGTACATCGAAAGTTAAAAATCTACTGAAGCTCAGCTCACAGGGGACTTCAATCTTCCTAGAATCAACTTCGTGGAACATACATACATTGGAGGTGACAACTCTATTGAAGCTCTGTTCTTCAACCTCATCGGCGACCTGGGATTATTCGAAAATGTGAAGTCGTTAACTCGTTGGAGAAACAGTCGGACGCCGTCGCGCTTAGACTGGGTATTCACAAATGAAGAATTACTAGTTGACGACCTCTCAATCCTGGCTCCCCTGGGGAAAAGTGATCACGCCGTCTTATCATTCAGCTTTGTCAGCAAAACGGAGCTAAGATATCCTACTAGCAACAGGCGCTGGAATTTCAAACGGTTGAATGTGTTAGCTTTATAGGACTATCTACAACAGGTGGATTGGGATGTTCACCCTCAACTTGAAGTGGATGCTCATTGGGATTTTTTACTGCACACGATCTTATGTGCTACTGAGCATTCAGTTCCTCAAATGGTCCCACAAAGCTACAAACAACCTCCAATCATCAAGAACCGCACTCGTCGTTTGCTAAGCCGCAAAAGGCACTGTTTGGTCGAATATAAACAAACCGACAATAACGACGCATACAGGCAATATAAACGCATAAGGAACATATGTTCAAAGGCAATAAGAGAAGATGGGCTTCAGTTCCAGACCAAGCTTATCGATAAATTCGTCTCCAATCCGGAAAGCTTATTCAGTTACGCAGCTTCTCTTGGACAAGGCAAAACTGCAATTTCCCAACTGCTAGGTCCTAATGGCCCGACCAATAACGACGGTGATGCCGCCAACCTTTTGGCTGAACAATACTCCCAGACATTCCAGCTGACCCACATCAACTATACTGACGAAAGCTTCACCTGCACCTTAACAGGACTTTTCGAAGTGGACCTGAGTGCTGACCTGGTGCTCCGTAAACTGCAGCACCTAAGAAAAGACACTTCTCCTGGTCCGGATATGGTTCATTCAGCTGTTTTGAGGGAAGCAGCTTCAATCCTGGCGACACCACTTAGCGTGGTGTTTGCACACTCGCTAAGCGGAGGCAAACTACCAGAAATTTGGAAGCTGGCCCACGTCACACCAATTTTCAAAGTAGGTCGACGCAGTGAACCCTCAAGCTACCGACCAGTGGCCCTTCTCTCCATACCTTCCAAAATTACGGAATCTTTAATATACGACTGTATACAAGAATACTTATCATCCTCAAAGTTCTTCTCACCTCAACAGCATGTTTTCAGAAAAGGTCATTCTTGTATGACCAACCTGCTGACTGCGGTGGATAGATGGACAACCATCCTTGATCACAGGGGGAAGGTTGACGTCATCTACTTGGATTCCTCAAAAGCTTTTGATAGGGTCAACCACGTATGTCTTAACAATAAGCTTCGACGATTGGGTATCAAACCCCCTTTGATCGACTGGCTCACTTCATATCTAGAAAGCCGACGTTTTAAGGTCAGGGTTAACTTCACTCTCTCTCAGGCTATGGAATGTCCTAGTGGGGTCCCCCAGGGCTCAATACTAGGACCTCTTCTCTTCTTGATTTACATCAGTGATCTTTCTCAACAAGTTTCATCTGACTTATTGATTGCAAAGTAGTCCATCTGCGACATGTTGCAGACTATAGTTACAACTTAGGTAACTCCTATCTAGAAGTTTTCCAAGTCGAAAAAGATTTAGGAGTGTTGATACCCTACGACTTGAAGTCGTATGCGAACTGTGACAAAAACGCCTCTCAAGCAAACCTTGCACTGGTAACATTGAAGCGCATTTTTGGCCAGTTTGATGATAGAACCTTTCACACAATCTTCAACAGTTTTATTCGTCCCCATTTAGAGTACGGAAACATAATATTTCCTCCCTCCCTCCAAAAGGATAAGGACACTCTGGAACGTATCCAACGTCGAGCCACGAAATCAGTTCGGGGACTCAAATTCAAACCTTATGAAAAGCGTCTCCAATCACTTAACCTTTACCCGTTAGAGTACAGACGTCTTAGAGGTAACCTTCTTTTGACTTACAGTATCCTTAATACTTCTGGTCATCCCCTTAAACATCTTCTTAAGCTTAGTCACAACACTAACCTAAGAGGTAACACCTAGAAACTGGAAACCCAACATAGCAGAACAGACTGTAGACACAACTTCTACTCCGTAAGAGTAGTCAAGTGCTGGAATTCGCTGCCGACTGAGCTAGTCCAAGCGACCTCCCAGGAGTCCTTTAAGAGGAAACTTGACTTATTCTTAAGGACTAAGGATAACATATTATTATGATTTACCAAATTCTTTTTTTTTCCTCTGTTATCGTTCATATACCTAGGTTTTTGCCTGAAGGTATTGGTGATCTACTGCTACTAAACACGGAAGCCCGTCAGGCGAAAGCTCCTTCTATTCCGTCCACAACCATTTGAACCATTTAAGCAATGATCTCAAAACAACCAGCCACTTTAAGGCTACTGCTGCAAAAGGCTATAGCGTATTATGGTCTATTTGTAGATTCTTTCAGTATTTTGACGAATAAATGTTTAGATTATTATACCCGACTTTCGTGAGGCCACATTTGGAATATCGGGTTCAAGTAATGAGTCCTTGTTTCATGTATGAGGCGGATACGCTAGAACGAGTCCAACGATGAGGGACTAAAATGGTAAAGGTGTATCTGGCCGATCTTATGAAGACAGATTGCTACATCTCAAATTATTTCCGATATCTTACCGTAGAATACGGAGTGACCTGATACTGGCTTACCGTATCCTGAACGATGACCTTGGTACTAACATGTCCTATCTTTTTCTTCCACCTAAGACTGATCATTTGAGAGGACATTCAAAGAAAGTTCAAAAACCGAGATCAAATAGTCTACTTCTGGAGTTTCGTTTCTTGCACTGAGTAGCAAATTATTGGAATTCTTCACCAGAACACGTAGTATCTGCACCCTCTGATGATATATTCAAAATGAGATTGGCCCTCCACAGTATAACAAACTGCAAGGATTAATATAGGTCAATAGACCTCCCATCCTTATTACTGAAAACTCCTCTATCATCGTTAATACACCTAGACTCCTATCTGAAGGCATTGATGATCTACTGCAACTAGACACGGAAGCCCGTTAAGTGAAAGCTTCCTCTATTCCGTCCACAACCATGTGAACCATTTGAAGGTCACCTTCGTTTCAGCGCGTACGTCTGAAATGGAGCAATGCAAGGTAGAACGCAGTCTCCATTTGGCACGTCGTCAGCAGTGTGCCTGTTTAATTCAGGAAATTGGGTCAAGGTTGCAAACGTAAGTTTTTACTGAAGTAGTGTGTATCCCTGTCTGCTTCATACAGAACACAGGTAGTCATAAATGCAGGCATATACTACATGCACTACTTCTACGAAGTTTTCTCTCCAGAAACTATCAAACCGATTTTAGTTGCAATAGCTGCCTTTTATTGTGCATGCAAAACAGAGGAGTTTTCTCGGAAACTCTCCTTCTTAATCAAAGCTGCTTATGATATCTTAAAGAGACCCGCACCTGATGAGGGGTCAGATGCATTCAAGAGACTCGTTCAAAATGTTCATGCTTTAGAGGCTACTATTCTTATGGTCATTGGGTTTCACACTCTTGAAGTCAAACAACCACATGTGCTACTCATTAAGGCCATTCGCGCAAATAAATTCCCGAAGGAAATAGCTCATACTAGCTACTATGTCTGCACCAATATACTGCATCTCACTACTTTAGTATTGCGACATTCTGCAGAAGCAATTGCCGCTGCTAGTCTTTACATTGCTGCAAAGTGGAACGGAACAGACATTCAGTCTTCAAACGGGGAGTGGTACCATATTTTTTCCCCGATGCTGACTTTTGAGGAAGTCTCCAAAATAACAGACGAATTCACCCTTACTTTCCAAGAGTGCGATTTAAAAATCAGAGAGCAACTGCGCTGTTCGCTCCGAGTAAGTCATTTTACCTTAGATATAGTATTTAGTCCCGGAAGTTACAAAGAGAACGAAGAGAGGATCTTGTCAATAATCCTCCTCGAGCTCAAGAACCTCAGAGGAGACCAGTTCCTGATTCTCAACAAAAAGCTGATTCTTGGAAAGTGAGTCCTAAATAATACTCCTAAAATTTTTCCAATGAGTGCTCTGATTTATTGTTGTGTCTGAGACTCCCGTTTACGAGAAATAGTATCATAGTGTTGCATTCAGATTGGGTGACCGACGGTATTTGTTCGTTGCAACTCAAGCGTATCTAACGTTGGACTATATCATCAAAAGGATGAGTTAACAAGGTGGCCATTTTCCAGCTAAAAGCCCGTTTATGGATATTGATAAAATAGATGCATATCATCTTCATGAGAACTGAGTTTTAGCGAATGTTAGGAATTTCATATCCCATCCCCATTTTCGCGTTTATTACCAAACAGATATCATTATCATTTTAATACTTAAGATGGTTCAGATAGTTATGAGCCCACTTGATATTTCCGACAATCGTTTTGACACAATATTATTTTGTCACGATAAAATATACTGGTACCAACTTTTCTTGAAACTTGACCAAAACCTATGAAAGGTTTCGTGGGGGATCATGGGGTGGATTCTTATTTACGACTTTATTTATAAAGTAGAACTTCTGTTAACTTTAAATGAATGTAACCCACAGATAAAGTCAGCATTGTGCAGTCATGAGGGAGAGAATGATTATACCATCTTTAATATGATCCATAATAATATTTGGCAAAAAAGTTAGTTCACTCGAAGAGAACAGCTGAAATGGTTTTGTGTCTGATAAGGGGTTCATTTTACTTTTAGAATGTTACGTAAAACTGCAGCAGGTTCACTTTTTTCCCAGCCCGCGCCTAATAATGTCTCAAGTCAATCAGTTGCATGGTTGCTAGTATTCCACTCAGAGGTTCTTGATTAATCGTAAGAAATAAGCTCTATATATTTATCTTCTATACCACTACGCGTTGTTAAAAGCTGACAAGCTCCGCTTTCCCAACTTAGTTCGAATAGAAAAATGCCTAATGTGGAATCCACTAGGTTAACATTTGTAAAACATATGCACGCCATCTAGTGTTCTAAATTGTTATGCCTATTGAGTTATTATTAACAGATGTGAATACTGCTAAACGTCGGCGTTATTTACACATTATTGTATGCGATCTTTCAGGGGCAGTGATAATCGAACACAGTCCCTGCATATCATTAACCCAGAAGGGACAGATTTCATGACATTGTCTAGGAGTAGCCGTAGTAATGTCGCTTCTAAAAACAATGATCGTCAGACAATGCTGAAATCATGTATCTTAGAAATGATTTAAAGTTTGAATGTTAAAACAGCATCTCTACGGTGTGATTACTGGTCTGATATATTTATTCAAGATCACTTTTATATTAGATGGTATCTTCCCGACCGTTGCTGCTACCTTGACGTGGTGGTCGGGCTTGCCTATCGTGATGAATCAACCGAGCTATACTGGCTGGAACAATCGTTCCTCAAGGTCCTGCCATGCCAGGCAGGTCGTTTGAAGAGCGGTAAGACTAAAAGCAGCAAACCCAAGGTCCGAAGGCGAAGTTGTACTGCTGACTGTACAGAGGTGTGACAGCAGTAAGGTGTTTCCTTCAGACAACCAGCATGACAGCGATGCTGCCTTCTCACAAGGAAGGGTGGGGTTAGAAAAGGTCGACCCTAAAAATGCACACCTCGTCTTATCCCACGGATATCCGTCTCCGGCGGTAAGGTCCTTTGAAGAACGGAGCTAACACAAAAACTACCCACAAAAAGGTCGTGTGTGACCGACCTCAAGCAGTTGTCCCTTGGGCACTGCGGTCACGCTCTCAGGTCATTAAGACCACTTCTAACCCAATTTCCTTTTCAGGTATCTCTAGAAGAACCCTTCCACGGTGTGGGCAACCGGGAAGTGATAACTGCCCTCATACCTCTAACAGCACTCAAGACCACTGTATTCATAATCAATCTCCTTCTTCAATTCCTACTATTCCTTCTACCTTGACTTTCAACACTAAACTTCCTCTCTCGGTTTCCTCCTCAAGTGTCACCATGGCCAACGATTCTAGTGCGCGAAACGCTGTCTCAGGTCTACTTAAACCTCGCTCCAAACTACACATTGGAGCCTTCAACGTACGTACCCTATGCCAAATCGGTCAACAGGCCTCCTTAGCTAAAACCCTAGAATCTCGTGCTACTGATGTATGCTGTGTCTCCAAAACACGCATACAGGATCCCAGTATGGTCATTCACTTGACCTCACCTCGCCAAAATGGACAGCCAACGAAATACACCCTCCGTGTATCTGGCGACCCGTTGGCTAGTTCTCGTGAACTTGCAGGTGTAGGCATAGCACTAAGTACAAGGGCAGAACAGGCACTACTAGAATGGATCCCCGTTGACAGTCGCCTGTGTGCTGTCCGGCTAAATGGCTCCGTAAGAACTCGGAAGGATAGGGACACACGTCGTTGCCTTTTCGTCGTTTCTGCCTACGCTCCCACTGACTGCAACCATGATGAAGTGAAAGATGACTTTTACAGAAAGCTCTCTAAGCTTCTTCAGAAAGCTAAGCGCTCAGACATAGTAGTCGTAGCGGATGACTTTAATGCCCAGGTAGGCAGCTTAAATCAAACAGAAAGACATTTAGGTGGGTGTTTTAGTATTCCGGCTCAACGAACCGATAATGGTGATCGTCTGTTGCAACTATGCTCAGACAATCGTTTATTTTTAGCAAGCACTAATTTTAAGCATAAGGAGAGACATCGTCTAACATGGCGACCACCTGCACCAAACCAACGATGGACTCAAATAGACCATATTGTCATCAGTCATCGTTGGAGAGGCTCAATAGAAGATTGTCGCTCGTATTGGAATACTTGTTTAGACTCTGATCACGCTTTAATACGAGCGCGCATTTGTCTGCGCCTCAATGGACGCAGGAAAAGTACACTAAGAAGACCCATTAGGATTGAACTGGAGGACGAGAAAGCCAAATGCGAATTCCAGAAACAATTGAGTTCACATCTAGGCAGTTCTGTAAACGAGACTGACCCAGATGCTGCTTGGAAAGACATACGAACAGCTGTGGAAACAGCAGTAACATCTATTAGTCATTTAAACCATAGGGCTCCAAAAAACCAGTGGATTTCCTCTAAGTCTATTTCATTGATGGATTCGCGTAAACTCATCCCATCAGGCTCTGAACATGACGAAGAGCGTAAACAAATTAGATCTAGGTTAAATAAAAGTCTAAGGAACGATCGTGAGCAGTGGTGGGCAACGAAAGCAAAAGAGATGGAAAAGGCAGCGGCTGTAGGCAACACCAGGCAACTATTCAGACTAATAAAAGAAACCGGAATTAAGAAGTCAAGTGTAAGTGAGACAATCTCGGAAAAAGACGGAACCCTTATCTGCTCTCAACCCAAACGTTTAGAACGATGGGCGGAACACTTTAAGGAGCAGCTTAGCTGGCCTTCAGCTACTGCACAACTACCCACTATTCACAGAAAACCTGAATGGAACATTGAAGTAGGCCCCCCGACCCTACTTGAAGTTCAAAAGGCTATAAGTAATCTGAAACGAGGAAGAGCAGCTGGTCCAGATGGATTGGCTCCAGAGGTCTTTAAATATGGTGGTCCAATTTTAGCGATTAGGTTGACTAATATTCTGGCTAAAATCTGGGAGACGAACGTAATCCCATCCTACTGGTCACAATCTCTGATTGTCCCAATATATAAAAAGGGGTCAAAATCATCCTGCGATAACCATAGAGGGATTAGTCTGACTAATATAGCATCTAAAATACTAGCCTCAATAATTATCGGGCGCCTAACTAAGACTCGTGAACTGCAAACACGAGAAAATCAGGTTGGCTTCAGACCTGGTCGTGGCTGTATCGACCACATATTCACCATTCGTCAAGTTTTAGAGCACAGACACGCTTATCGGCGTCCGACAATGATAGTTTTTCTTGACTTGAAAGCAGCATTTGACTCTGTAGACCGAGAGGTTCTGTGGCAGTGTCTGTCATTGAAAAGTGTACCTGAGAAGTACATAAACCTTGTGAAGGCTCTTTACTCGAACACTACCAGTCGAGTAAGAGCTTATGGCGAACTGTCATATGATTTTACAACCTCAAGTGGTGTCCGTCAAGGTTGTCCACTATCCCCATTTTTGTTTAACTTCATTATAGACCTGTTACTGGAAGTAACACTCTCTGCGACTGAATTTTCAGGAATTGATCTCCTACCAGGGGGACCACTAAGCGACTTAGAATACGCAGATGACATAGTCCTGTTTGGTGAAGACGCTGACAAAATGCAGAGTCTTCTGTTGGAACTCAGTAATAATGCCAGAATGTTTGGGATGCGTTTCTCCCCATCCAAATGTAAATTGTTACTCCAGGACTGGCCTGCGTCAACACCCGAACTAAGGATAGGGAGTGAAGTAGTCGAACGCGTGAACAACTTCACTTATCTTGAAAGTCTGATCAGTCCTAATGGGTTGGTGTCTGACGAAATCTCAGCACGGATTCAAAAGGCTCGTTTGGCTTTTGCCAACTTACATCACCTATGACGAAGACGAGATATCCGTCTATCAATTAAGGGACGAGTATACTGCGCAGCAGTTCGCTCTGTTCTACTTTACGGCTGCGAAACATGGCCATTAAGAGTAGAAGATACTCGTAGGTTACTAGTATTTGACCACAGATGCCTTAGAAATATTGCTCGCATCTGCTGGGATCACCGGGTAAGTAATAGTGAGGTTAGACACAGTGTATTAGGTAATGATGGTAAATCAGTTGATGAGGTCATGAATCTTCATCGACTGAAATGGTTGGGCCACGTGTTACGTATGCCTGAACACCGATTACCACGACGCGCAATGCTGACTAGTATTGGGGATGGTTGGAAGAGAGTTAGGGGCGGCCAAACCAAAACATGGCATCAGTGCTTGAAGTCACTAACTTCTAGCCTGAGCCATGTTGGCAGATGCAGACTACCTGGTTGGGGTCCACGTGACTATCGTAACCAATGGTTGGAGACTCTAGGTGACATGGCTCAGAATCGATCACAATGGCGTAGGTGTATACACTCTTTATCTTCCCTTAAACCTTGAGATTAAAATTGCTTCATAACTTTCTTCCTTCCTATACTATATCCTTATATACAACCTATAATTTATATACTACCACCACCACTAAATTAACTACTATGAATCCGGTGTTGATCTTGTTGTGCTAACGAGGTATGGCAACTTGGACCGATGCATATATGTGCCTGGTCCTACGTTGTAGCTGACTGACTGACTGAGATGGTATCTTATAGCATTATTCAGACTTGCCTGTCTTAATGACCATCTTTTTTCCAAGTTCCTACCATCCCAATTGATGATTTAGGCTATGATCTTTCCAACCAGTAGTTTGCATGTTTAAACCTCACTTTGTGCTTCGATGTATGCGTCCCATTAGTATCGCTATTGCTCAAAGAAAAGAGCTTGAAATCGATTGCATAGGGCTTCGCCTGGTAAATGTGTCAGACCATATTTTATATACATGCTAAAGAACTATATGACAAAAAACATCAATTCCCTGGTCCTAGGATGAAATGTTGGGGTGGGAGTAATAAGTGGTGTTTCTCTCTGATAATTAGCATTTTCACTAAACCCACCTTATCATAAGCGGAGGATATCTTTGACCTTTTTTCCATGGTGTCCTGGTGTCTAGATTAACGTCAGTCTGGGATAAGGCAAAAACAAATCCTAAAATGATCATATGTGACAGACCCCAAGTTTTATGGTCACTTTCTGAAGTTAATCAATACTTCAATTACTAACTTGGTTTATTTTTCTCAGTTCCTCAAAAAGAGGTATCCTCAGGCTGTTCGGGCAGCGAGAAAAGTACACTTCTTTTGCCATCGAGGCTCTTCTTCTTTTCATTATATTCCTATTTGTATTATCAATTCACTTCAAGCTAGGCTTTTTTCCCGCGTGTCCAATCGGGCCAATGATTCAAGCTTACTAAGTGCTGTCCCCGATTTCATTAAACCGCTCTAAGATATATGTTTAACCTCCGTTTTGACTGTGGCGAATAGGATAATAGGTTCATTTTATTGTGGTACATCTGAAACTGGTGTACAAGATCTCAGTGTGATTGTTCACTTAACTTCATTTACCCAATGTACGAAATGGATACGGTGTATCTTGAGAGTCGTTAGGGACTCGTAGTTCTCCAAGTGTAGGCACATCATTGGATTCGAAAGCAGAACATACATTCCTTGACTGTATACTCGTTGACAATCGCCTGCGCTTTTTCAGAATAAAAAGGACAGTACAAACACAAAACAAAGGGAGTAAAGCAACTACTTCCGATTGCGTCCGAATTATTGGTTTTCGTCATAGTTCGTAGGTTGTTCAAGACCCAGGAACGATTGACTCGCGAGTAGCAGAATAGTTTTCATTATAGTCGAGGGTATCTTGATCATATCTTCACCCTTTATCAAATGTTAGAACACTCGTACTTATTGCAGACCAACGATCGTCTTGTTTCTTGAATTCAACCATTGGTTACGATAGTCACGTGGACCCCAACCAAGTAATCTGCACCTGCCAACATGGCTCACACTAGAAGTTAGTAACTTCAAGCTCTGATGCCACGTTTTGGTTTGGCCGCCCCTAACTCTCTTCTAAACATCCCCAATACTAGTCAGCATTGCGCGTCGTGGTAATCGGTGTTCAGGCACTTGACCTAACCATCTCAGTTGATGAAAATTCTCAACCTCACCAACTGATTTACCATCATTCCCTAATACACTGTGTCTAACCTCACTATTACTTACCCGGTGATCCCAGCAGATGCGAGCAATAATTCTAAGGCATCTGTGTTCAAATACTAGTAACTTACGAGTATTCTTTACCCTGAAAGACCACGTTTCGCAGCCGTAAAGTAGAACAGAGCGAACTGCCGTTTAGTATACTCGTCCCTTAATTGATAGACGTATATCTCATCTTCGTCATAGGTGATGTAAGTTGGCAAAAGCCAAACGAGCCTTTTGAATCCGTGCTGAGATTTCGTCAGACACCAACCCATTAGGACTGATCAGACTTTCAAGATAAGTGAAGTTGTTCACGCGTTCGACTACTTCACTCCCTATCCTTAGTTCGGGTGTTGACGCAGGCCAGTCCCCACCCCTCCCTATGGGAAGACAGCATCGCTGTTATGCTGGTTTTCTGAAGGGAACACCTTAATGCCGTCACACCTCTGTACAGTCAGCAGTACAACTTCGCCTTCGGACCTTATGTTTGCTGTCTTTAGTCTTACCACTCTTCAACCGACCTGCCTGGTATGGTAGGACCTTGAGGAACGATTGTTCCAGCCAGTATAGCTCGATTGGTTCATCACAATAGGCAAGCCCGACCGCCACGTCAATGTAGCAGCAACGGCCATGCAATCCGCACTTAATCAGTCTGCCTAGATATTGCTCCTGACTAAACTGCTCCTCCCATTATTATTATTATTATTATTATTATTATTATTATTATTTCACTCCCATACACTAATTTCTACCCACTTTTGTTCTTTTTTTATCGTACTCACTTTCTTTTTTTCTATCTCTTCACAACCTCAATATTATTGTGTGGCCCATGCATATATTGATGTCTTCTTGCATCAATATTTGTGTTCATGAAAATAAAAATAAAAAAATAAACACTAAAAGTTAATAAGATGTTCACTTTCTAAGTAAGTGGTAACCTCGCTCAAGGATAAATCTTTCCCGGCAGCCGTACTTGGAAGCTGTTCAGAACAATAAAGTAAACGATAAAAAGACATGTGGAAGGATACTAATGAATAGAGACTAAATAGCACGACAAATCACTATGTTCACATTTTATTGGAAGATATTTTAGAACCAGATAAAATGATTATCCAAAAGTACTACCGAAATCAGTACTGAACCGTTTTACCAAGTCTCAAACTTCGTTAAAAATAATTCCAGGGTGCCTTAACTGACTCATAATCACTTATTCACGAATCAATGAAATCGCATCTTTTTCTAGAATAGATATTAAAGTATTTCTCTGTTACTTAAACAGGAAAGTAGAAAAGATAACTTTATTTCAGTTGAAACTGCGCCAGTTAACCATTTTAATAACGAGTAAAATGTAATACGTCAAATAATTTGGAGCTTAGCAGATACTTCAGTGAATTGCTACTTATGATGATTTTCAATGAATGCCTATTTTACTTTGCTCTTTTTAACGTAGACAGAGAAAAGACCTTACAATTCGACAAATTCTAGTGCACCTCAAGTCCCATCTCAACATCCAAATCACCATGCTCGAAGCCATGCTGGTGGCTCCCAGAATACACAGATGAATCATCCATATCATGGACATAATCGGGCCCCACAATCACATGTTTATGGGAACGAACATCTCAACAGATCTCATTCTAACCGTCCTCCAGGTCCTGGGAATAATGAACCGGATCCTAAACGTCAGCGATTTGATCGCCCATTCCCAAATCAGTGTCAACGATCACCACAACCTCACTTGTCTGGTGGACATCATCCCGACGGAACAGCCCGTGTAAGTCATGTTTATGTGTATCAGTCTTGATAAGTCGACTTGTATCACTTTACTGGGAAAGTAATAAAACTTTAAATAGTGTTCAAGTTTAGAGCTTTTGGTATACTATTTTGAGGAATATGAAGTAATAACTATGTATGGTCATAAAATTGCACTGTTCACATCAGCTTTACTGTTATGTAGTGTTGTCAACGCACGAGATCTATTATTTAGAAAACTTTGATGTTCCCTTATAGATGACTCTTTATCACTGTCGTTTCTTTTTCCTCGTATTAGCTTTAAACTAATCTCTGAAGCCGAATCAGTCATTAGCTTTGACAGTTTATCAACATTAAGGATGTTGGGGATGCTAGATCCCCAGAAATCACTGGGTAAACGTCTTAATTTCGTAATTTTATTTTGGAAATTTGAATTTCTTATTTTCACGCCAAAAGCGCCCACTTTTACCTTCAGATCGTATTTCCCACTTGGCAGGACCTTAAATGCCATTGGTTCGTTCCCTCTCTTAATGCGCTATTTTATGACGTTTCCTACCACCATTCTTATACTGTATATCTACGCTTGAGTTGCTTGCCTGTTCGTTCGTGCTTCCGACTGCTTGTGGAATATACTTTTCCCTCGGCCAAATCTGGTCTTCTCTCTCTAGTTGGTAGGGCTGGGGCTCGATGAATAGTTTACCTTGTTTTTTCGTTGTCTTGCTGATCCTTTGTTCTGTCCGCCGATTTCAGATGATCTAGTAATCTCTTCAAACATATCAAAGAAAGAGTGTCTTTTCGTTATTTTCTCCCAACTCATTCGTGGTTAATGGCTTGCGAAGTATTTTTGGGATCCAAACATCCCATGGCTATTGTGACGTTAACCTGAATACTCAACTCCACTCTTAGTAGTTATCAGTAGTCATTTAAAGCATATCCCAATATATGTATAAATCGTTTCAATGGATTCTATCATTCTATCTAAAATTTTTGATGAGCAGTACGTACAATTATAAAACACAAATAGCATGTATTTCCACTTTTTCATCTTATTAGGGTTCTGTTCATAAACTGTAAATTATTTCAATCTTGTTCAAACTGAGTACTCGTCGAGGGATTCTGATATACTGGTTACATAGAAAACCTCATAAATCCTATACTAAGCAGGATTATTTATTTATTTATTTGAACACACAAATACTGGTACAAAGGGATACCAGATACGTATGCGCCACACAATAACAATAAGAATGAGAAGAGATAGAGAATGTAAGGTGCGTATAAGAAAAAAGGGAGCAATAATGAACAGAAAATAATGATTGTGAAATAATAATGGGAAGAGCAGTTCAGTTAGCAAAGGTACAATGGGAAGGAATTCTTCCAGTTAAAGAAGTTACGTCAATTTCTTATGAAGTAAAATAAAGTTATAGCAGGATCGCCATTGGCTTTTATTCTGAGCCATATATAATTACGTCTCTAGCCACTGTATTGCACCATCTGTAGGACTGCGACCAGGAAGTCGTGAAGAACCAACAGAATCCAGTCATGTACAGCTTTCTTTCATACCACGACACCATGTCATACACTGACCACCTCTCTGCTTTTTCCGACTAGTCCCAGCGTCGGCGAATAATGCACGACATGGAATTCTGTGTAACGACATTCGTAGAACATGTCCAAGCCACCGTAGTCTATGTTTCAAGATGGTGACACCAATTGAACTATCGTCTCTACCCGAACACACGATGCCGAACCTCTGCATTACTAACATGGTGTTGCCACTGGATGTCAGCAATCCTTCGGAGACAAAGATGATCAAACACAGAGAGTCGTGTAACATCCTCAACTCGGAGAGGCCAGGTTTCGCAAGCATAGAGCAAAACTGCTCTCACCGATGCTTAGTAGATCCGACCTTTTACAGCCAGACTAACATCATGAAGGCGCCAAAGATGGCCCAGATTGGCATAAGCTGCTCTGGCTTTCACTATACGTGAATTGATCTCATCACTCACGCCACCACCAGCATGTATGCAGCTACCCAGTTACATGAACTTCTCAACTACTTCTATCTGCGCTCTACCCAGGGTGAGTGCAGGATCGGGGTTCTGCCAGTCTTGTAGGAGTACTTTGCAATTCGAGGGTGCGAAGCACATACCGTACCTACGGACACTAATTACCAACTGATTAAGTGCGAATTACATTGCTTGGGTACTATCGTACAGTAAGACAATATCATCCGCATACTCAAGCAGGAGCGGGAAAATGAAACGGAATATATGATAGTCAAAAGCTGTTCTCTTCTAAATGAAAAACCGGTGGTAAAGATCTTATGGAAATTAAATAATCTAATTCATTCTATAAGCTTATCGATACATCATAGATGAGTTTTAAAACAAAAAGCCATAATTTTCTGTTGATTTCTTTTTAGTCAACGGTAGACGTGTTTGCTTGGATGTGTAGTTGCTCAGTTACTAAAATATCCTCGATTTTTTCCAAATGTGTATTGGTGCAGTCTGATTAAAATGTTTGCTGTGTTGCAATCGGATGCTAAAAGAACAAATTTTTAGAAATTTTGGTGTTCATTTTACAAAATATTTTTACTTACATTTTCATATTACCAGCATTCATAATAAGAAATAATTACGAAAAAAACAACAACATGTATAACATAAGTGAAGATCGTATCATTAACACTTGCTGTAATTGTGGTTATAACTAGTAGTCTATAGACGCTTAATTGTATAAAGTGATGTCTCGATATTTCTCTTACCTCATAAACTCGATTCCATTTAGGGTTCATGAAAGGGCTTACTTTAATTTGTGATAGTCAGGATAAGAGTAACGCTTAAACTAATAGTGTAATATTCTACAGTGTTATTTTAAATTTTTGCCGGCTCATTATTTATACTCAATGTACAATTTTTTTTTCTAAATTATTTTAAAGTAACGAGGTTAAATCCAATGAAATATTTCTGTATTCGGCAATTAAATAACATAACTTGTTGCTATTGTTGCTAAATAATTTTTATTAATTTCACGAGATTAGGTTAACTTTTGGTAGTTTGAGTAACAATTAAGTTAATTTTAACATATTCCATGATAACGATGTCATTAAACAGAGAATAATACAGTAGTAATCGGCTCATCAATTACAATCAAAAATTCTAATCTGTAGAAATTCAAATATAACTTTGTAAAAAGCTATATCTCCCTGACTTAAGTATGTTCACAATTAAAATCGTAATCAAATTAATTCATATGAAAAACATGACAAAGTTTTTATCTGGTAAAAAATAATAAATAGGAAATCCTAAATCATGATTTTGTGTGTATTTGGATTTACTGAAATGTATTTATACTACTGAAGGAACTGAGTATTCGAATCCGTGTTAACAACTACCACTTTTTAAAAAAATTAAAGTTACTCAAAAATAGCTAAAACAAATCAGTAGTTAATATTTCTAACTGGCACCGTGCAACTCAGTTGATATCATCGGGGAAGTATGTTTCAAGTTAGGAATCACAAAGTTCGAAATCGAATACATTGACTTCTAAATCAAACCTCAATTTTTTACCGCTCATATGTTTTGCATCAAACTTATCGTATTCTTGTACAGGATTCCGACTTCACGTCATCTATTTTACTTTAAAAAGCTGCATAGTATTCCCTCATTAACAAATGGTAATATGCAGCTGATATAGAATATGAAACTAGAGTAAGAAATAACGAACAAGAGAAATGTCTTTTCACTGTCACCAGTCAGTCAGTTACAACGTAGGACCAGGCACATATATGCATCGGTCCACATTGCGTCCTAATAGATAGTCACCTGGATATAACCAAGGGTGAGTTCCTTCACCGACGGGATTACCTTTTGTGGTATCTGGGGACTTAAATATGTCGGTCAGATGTTTAAGTACAAGGAAATCATCCAGGAGGTTGACAAGTGCTTGTTGTTCATAAATATAATTCTGGTCATTCACGACGCCCTATACAGTCATTTTTGATGTATCAACTTGCTTCTTCGCTTTGTAAGTCAAGCATTTACCCAAAGAGCTCTAATCGAAACTAGCTGCCAATAGTGTAGATATCTGGAAGGTTTTCGACCTTCTAATATCACTTGTCTGGGTTCTATCTGTAATCTACTACGCTCTGAATTCATTGAGTGTCCCAATAGTTTAAGTATGACGAAATGCTGAGTAGCTCATGCTAATCTGCTTCACATTAATATGGTAAAACATATATAGTATACGTAACACTGTAGTGTTGGTATCACTTTTTCAAGCTAAGAATGCTCAATGACCCTGCGTTCGATTATCTTTGCTTACATATGGTGGCAGTGCCAAATCTCGGCCAGAGATAATCATGCTCTCGTTTTCTTTATTATCCCAATCATGTTATTTTCATCTCGTTCTTAAATATATCTCCATTTTATTGTTGAATCTTTCTTTTTTTGCTCAATGATTTGTTTTCTGTGTTTTGCATTTCTCAGTGCTTTGTTTTACCAAGTCATTTTTAATATTATTTAGTAAATAAGTGTCCTGCTCGTATACTGTAAGTATGGTCCATGATTTAGTGTAATAAAACTACCTAATGAGTCACACCAATTTGTAACGTATATAACTATGTAATCTTACAAAGTAATTCCATAATTTCCTGAATTAACCGGTCAGTTTATGGTAAATGCATTTGAAACATTTCTACTTATCAGTCAGTCACAACCAACTAAGAACCTGATACGTGTATCTATCAGTTAAAGTTGCCACACCATACAACTGCGAAATAAAATTACCAGGACAAAATGGAAGGGTAGTAAAAGTAGTAACAATATCAGTGTTAGTAGTAAGAACTGGAATTAGGCAGTATGATTCTGTTATATCTTGTTGGTTGAACGCTATATTCAGATCCTAAGCTATTCTGATAACCCCCAGGCTAGAACTATTCAACGACTTGAAGACCAGAGAGAAGACACGAGTACGAGAGAGGTACTTTACTACAAGGTTCATTTATGTACAGAAAAACAGGGGTTTTATAGTAATTAAAAGACCTTGAGTTCCCATAGTAGCAGTGTGTTAAACAGCCAGTCAGGACCTCGTTATTTTAGTAGCATAGCTTCTAACTAATCGCTGATTGGTTGGGCTCTTTATGAGCCTCTGGAGGCTCTGATAGAGTTTACTGTAAGCCGACTTAACAGATTCAAAAATAAAGGAGTTCGCTAAATAGAAGCATAAGTTGATTCTAAATTTTACGATGTAAGGCGAGACAAAGACTAAATCTTTATATGAAAATGTTAGACCAATCAAGGCTATTTGAGTCAATGATCACAATGAAATAGAATATGTAACCAAGCGTAATAGTTAAAAGTACAAGTTGATAGTGGGAAGGCAGGTGTACTGATAGTATTAAGAATATTAAATTACGATAACAAAAGTCTTATCAATAATTAAACATAAGAAATAAGAGGTCAAACGTGGGTAAATAGACTAGAATAGTAATCACAAAACATTAAAATCATTACGTAATAAGAAGTGTGTAAGTAAATAGATGTGGAGAATACAAACGGAAGATAAGACTTTTGTTATCGTAATTTAAAGACTGAATCGCATATACCAGTGCAGCCTATTTTAAGCCATGTGACCCTTCGTCCCCAATCATTGGTTACAATACTGTACGAACCCCGATGAGGTAGTCTAAATCTTCCAACATGGCTCAATCCAACTCTTAGTGACTTCATTGACTGTTGTCACGTTTTGATTCTATCGCCTCTAGCTTTCTTCTGACCTACTCCTACACCAGCCAAAATAAAAAGATTGTAGACAACGGTCCAGCTTAAGTAATACATGTCTGAACCACCTTTGGTTTGGACATGTACTACATATATATGGTAGACGTAGACTATTTGATTGATGTCCACCTGATGACCCTCAGTCAGCATTTGGAGACTTTGAACAATATAGCTCAGGACCGTTCACAACGACGCAGATGCATTCACCTTTTATTTACCTCTCGTTCTTGAATTACTGTATCCCTTCATATATAACTTCTATATCTTTCTAAGCCGTATTTTAAAGGTTTGGTTTTTCATTGCTATACTATTCCGATCTATTTTTGGTTTTCATTTTAATGTGCTAGTCTGGTACGGTAGCTTGGTGTACACACATCTTTGCTAGGCTTTATGTTGATGTTTATCTATCCCAACAACCCCTCAGTTGATAACGATTCATTACATCATCAACCGGTTTGTCATTTTCGCTTAATAACCTTTGTCTAACCTCAACATTGCTTACTGGGTAGACCAAACATACTTAAGCCATACCTCAAAGGGACCAGTGATTAAATCCCAGTAACCCACAGACATTCCCCATCTTTAAAAGTCACGTGTCTCAGACAGAAGGGACGAGACGAACTTCTAGTTCTTTGGTTAGCAGATAAACACGCGGCTTACATCACAGTTGACTTAGATTGAAAAAAACCCAGATAACCTTTTGAATTCGTCCAAAATTTTCACATATCATTAGTTCTAATGATATTTCTCATATATTTTCACTCACATTCTACGGATATATATTCAACACTATGTTTTGCATAGTTTGCAGCATACTGATAAAATTAATAATTAAATAAAAAGGGAATGAACTATTCTCAACAAAAGTGGATGGTAAATTTACAGTCTTCTTAAACGCACTCACTATAAAACTTTTCTTTTTGATAGATAAGAAATAAATTATAGGTTTTAGGTTCACTGTTTTTTTAATGCTAAAATTAAGTAATTAATTTAGTCAGGTGTTCAAGAAAAGTATGGTCGCAATATATACATATATAATTTATCATTTGTGCTTATTATTCTTCATATTTGGACTCTGCAAATAAAGTTGTGACTCACAAGATAATTTACAATTTCTACGTCTATTGATTCAAAATGTTGTTCTTGGAATGCATTTTGCGCTTCTTATACTAGTAATACACTAATTGAAAATTTTTGATTATCAAGAAATATTACAGTTGTAAAAAGAATCCCATTTGTAGTTATCACCAATATGTATGTTGATCATTTCAGTACTTCAGTTTATTTAGTGAAAGTTAATAAATATTTCTATTACAAACTCATCATTTTCCGTATTGACTTAAGTATTTTCCAGATTTATCATAACACTAAGGTTCTAACTTTTAGAATGTCTTATTAATAGTTTGATGTTCTTACCTAGATTTCTTTCGTTATCCAATTAACATGAAAAGTACATGAAAAAAGAACTAATTTTGTTGATATGAAATTTCTATTTTAAAATTCATGGCTTCTTTTAACTGTATCATTTTGTATATATTAGCATTTATGCATCAAGCGTAAATTACAAGCTCACATTCTAAACGGCTTCGTTGTTAAAACCCTAATATTGCGTTACAATTTAAAAACCCGCTCTATTTGCTTCTGTTTGGACAAGTTAACCGTATCTCTAACTCATAAAAATCAGTGCATCCAAGCGACCACTTAGGCTTTTAACCGGTTACTGTGTTGCATTATTTTTGTATTGTTTCTTGTGATAAGTAGCTTTTTGTTTGCCGTACATTTATCATACTTTCACGAAAGCTTACCTACAAATAAATTTAGGCAAATCGTATGGAGAGTTCTGTCTCCCATTCTGGAGGTGGCGAACACAAAGTACATTATCAATCTGCTAATCGTATCCATGGAACAGATTACAGGATGGCACAATCCACTGGTTACAATGCTGTTCCAAATAAGGTTTGCAAGATTGATCTTAAAATTTTGTTTGTTTTTCGTGTTGTGATATTTTTTCATAATTCCGCTTCACGAAGAGCATAATAATTGATTCCGTTTTCGTTACAGCTATTGACGGTTCATAAGTATACGATTACAATGACCATTGCTTAGGGAATAAACCTATATATATATATATATATATATATATATATATATATATAAGTGAAAATCTTTTGTAATTTAAATAAGGATTTGATCAGGCTTCGTCTGAGCGTGTATATGTATATATAAAGTAATGGTTACTGAGTCTCAGTTTTAAGGAAAGCATCAAGGCTAAAATGAAGACACGTTTGTCTGAACAGTTTTAAATAGATTAAGGTACACTTTTTGGATCCCTTTGCTTGGCATTATCAGTTTGTTAATATTACCAATGTAAACTTGTTCTTTCATAAATGCAATATTCTAACAAAACCTGATAAACTTAGTACTGTAATATCAATAAGAACAAGATCAAAACACAACAATTTATGTGTTATATTTCTCTACTCATACTCAAATTCAGTCAACAATTAATAATAATTTAAATTTGTTTATTTACTTCGGGTCTCATATTGTTTAGCATTACACTAGGTGTATTGTAAAAACCATATTTTTCATTGAACTGATCAATAAGCTTTCCATTGTGTATTGCGTAATACTTATAGAAGTTAATATAGTTTATTGTTCTTTCCCGTCCGAACTTGTCAACACTCGTAACTATACTTGTGAACACGTCTTTTTCTTTTCATTTCTTAAAAGCCACCTTACGGACGAGATGAACATGAAGACTCACGTCTTAACTCAGGGAATTCTCGTTCTGTAAAACCAACTGGTCATCCACAAGGAAACACACGAGTGAAGCCTGATCTAAATGACTATTTTTGAATATTTTCTTGATTAATATAGTTTTACATGGTGTGTGCATTTTTTGCCACATTCCTGAATTTCCGCATACAGATAGCGTTGTACATATGTTAAACTGCTTTTTTTTGTTTAAAAGTATACCTACTTGCAGTTTGTTGACTCAAAACAGTCAGTTCGCCTTTCGTATTTGTCTAGTCTTTTAAGATCAACTGTAAAGTCTTTCTTCTTTTCCCATTACTGTGTTTATTAGTAGTGCATGTTTTTTTGTTGTTTTCGCGTAAGAATTTTTATATTAATTGCTTTTATACGAATAGTTTGGTACTTTTGTGTATTTCTTAATACATTTGTGTAGTTATTACTGTTCGATGTCTATTACCAATTTTCTTTGTATTGCCATTTATTTTGTAGTACATTGAATAATTTTCAGTTACTAATGGATTTAAGACTTTGTATATGTGTGCTGTACATGAAATGGGTTCAGGTTCCAGTCACGGATTTTTATATGAAATCTAAATTTTCCTATACAGCTGTTCAGATACAAATAGCGCGACAAGATGACCGCAAACTTCATTAAGTTCATGTGGCTGATTGACTTCATACCACTCAAAATCCAGTTTTGTAAGTCTAGAATTTGGTCTTAAAAAACGTCGTCAGTAATCCCTCTAAGTGGTTTACCTATGCCTGTAACTGATTCTCCAACAGTAAATACACTACATCATTTGTAACAAACCACATCTAGTTCTAACTGCATCAGAATGCAGAGAGCACATTACTTCCAGTACTTATAATCGCACTCATAACTCGAACCGTAGTTTCGAGAAACAAAGGGTTTCAGTGTTATCCCAGTGCTTTCTGAGATATCATGTGAAACGTTTTACTATGCAAAATAGGGCTTATGAATTATTCTGTGCTTTAAAGAGAGCCTGAGGTCATCTTATAAGCTTACTTTGAATGAGAATCATCTGTGCTAGGAATCAGACGTTTTCGAACGACCGCCCACAAGCAAACGGGTTGGTAGAACGCTTTCACCAACGACTTACAGTTTCACTATCAGCTACAAACCTCTCACAATGGACCGGTGCACTTTCACTCGTCTTACTAGGTATTCACAATGCAGTGAAAGCTGACATTCAAAACATCGCAGCTCAACTAGTTTAAGGAACAGCACTCCGACTTCTAGGAGACTTCGTGGACCCTTCAATGAACATGGATCTAAACTCCTACATGAGCAAGCTTACAAATGCAATGCTTTCAGTTTAGCCTGTTTCCACTCGACCGGAATGAACTGATGTTTTGTTCAACCTGACTCACGATATAGAATACATGTCTTCGTACGTCGAGACTCACATGGACGACCAATCAAATCAGCATACGAAGGACTCTTTAAAGTCCTTCAGCCTGAACCCAAGTACTATATAGTCGACAAGAACGGCATTAACGATAGTATCAGCATCTATCGAATCAAAAGCAGTGTATTTAAAAAGAAATCACATCCACGTCGATTTTCCTTCGCTACAATTGAACGAAACGGCTCCTACACGTATAATACCTCATCCGACATCTAACATGCACGTCGATACTTTGATAGTATCTGAAAATAAACTTAAAACAACTCTTTCTGGAAGAAAAGTAAGATTTCAGGAACATTTAAACGACTATTGCACGCAAGACACCAGATAACATTTTGTTTTATCTCGGCTTTCCTTTGTATTACATATAATAAAAAAATTTAATATGCTTATACTTATATGTTTTCCAAAAAAAACGGATTATTTTCTCAATATGTGTTTTCTTTTCTTTAAAAGAACAACCAAAAATTTTCAAAACACTGATTTTACGCTATCGCAGGTGTATGAGTCTATTTACCTCTCTTCGCCCGCTTTGTGTCTTTATTCGCATATGAGTGTATTTCGACATGTACTTGCATTTTCTTTTCCAGGACGGTTGGAAAAGACGATAAGATGAACCATGAAGTTTACGAGGAACCAAAATTTGGATTATTATTTGTTTCCTTATTGGTATATTGTACTTCATGGCCCTTTATAATAAAAGAAATATGACCAGAGGCTGCTAAACATAGCAAGCTATCAGAAGAGTGTTTACCAGAAACAAACTCGTTGGGTTGAAACTTCTGGCTGGCCACGTCGTAGGGTCATCACTACCCCACTAGGGGGAGTGATCTATAGCGGTAAATAAGTCCCCAAAATCAATATCTCTGTAAGTTCTCGGCATTGGATGTTGACCACATTAGTTTTAATTCACTCGCTCGGTCATGCATCCACACCAGATCACGGGTGTGAACATCATTATCAGCTTCTCCTGCTATCAGTTGCCAGTTTAGATCAGTCACTTCTCGATATATTGATAATCTATCAAATATGTCTTCAAACCCGATCGCTTCTGTCTTTTGTTTTCACTGGGTGAGTGCGATTCAATTGTAGGTGTTGCTGGTAAAGTGTCGTCAAACTACAAAACCTGTGGCATCTTCAACTCCACAAAACCCATGGTGGCTTAATTATCATAATACTACAAACGCACCTGAAGATTCTATACTGATTTGCGGGACAGTACATTAATAACTTACTAACATGTTAGGTAAGTGGCGAAGTAAACAATGACAGGGTAGAAATCCACCGTGACCAATCAAATAAAGGTCTGCAGAACAAGCTCTGAGTTATATGTGGAGAAATTTGAACACTTCACTTCCAATTGACGTTTGTGCTGAAGATGTCAGGCATAAATGCAATGAGAGCTCCGCTATCGAGTTATACTACTCAGAGGGAAAAAAAACCCGAAATCAGTTGTCTGAACTACATATCTTCTACATCATCTCAAAGTCATATGAGCGCAGCATGCTTCTGGTTGCTCAAAAAGGAGGCTCTCTAGAAGACAAGCATTCACTCAAAAACAAATTTTTTTCTCCATGAATGTTTTTGTTTGTATATTCTGCCAGCGAGTGTGGGCTGCACACCTATTATCAACTCCCCTATTTATGAAGAATAGCTGAACAAAGCGAAAGAAAATTGGTGCACCTAATGATGACTGGACGACTTAGACTTGACAAATGATCTAGCTCTTCTGCCACGCACGCAACAACAAATGCAGAAGACGGTCAGCGTAGCAGCAGCAGTAGGTCTCAGTATACACAAAAGGAAGTGCAAGATCCTCTAATGCAACACTGCATGCACCAATAGAATTACACTTGACGATGAAGCTTTGAACGACGTAAAAACTTTTACATATCTGAGCAGCATAATTGATGAACACAGTGAATCTGATGGAGGTGTGAGGCTGCGGATCGGCAAAGCAAGAGCAGAATATTTACAATTGAAAAACATCTGGAACTCAAAACAACTGTCTCTCAACCAACAACAAGTTCAGAATTTTCAATACAAACGTCAAGATTGTTCCACTGTGTGGGGCGGAAACCTGGAGAACTATGAAAGCCATCATCCAGAAAATACAGGTGTTTAATTACAGTTGTCTACGCAAAGTACTTCGGATCCGTTTGCCAGAAACAATCAGCAATAACCTACTGTGGGAGAAAACGAATCAGATTTAAGCCGAAGAAGCTCCGAAAATGCATAGGACACACATTGATGAAAGCAGACAACTGCGTCACATGGCAGTTCCTCCCATGGAATCTTGAAGGTCAAGAGAAAAGAGGAATACCGAAGAACGAATTACGCCGGGAAATGGAGTTAGACATGAAAAGAAAGAACGAAGGTGGGATTGAATTAGATAAGAAGGCCCAGGACAAAGTGGGATGCAGAAGGCTGGTCGTAGGCCTATGTTCCATAAGGGGTAACAGCCGTAAGTAAAAAAGTATTATTGACTGATGCAAACTACAGGATACACAAATACCATTTCGTCTTGGTTGATCTTCAGAAAAAGGTAGACAGAATACACACATCAGAAAATTTGTCAATCTTTACAATAGCCATAGAGATTTAATGCGGACGATACAGATTACAGAAAAAACACCTTCCAGAAAAATCTAATCAAGATTTCAAAACCACCTAAAGAATAAAACACAAACTGCGTAATCTGCCTGTTAAGACAACTGCTGGCGTACATAGGAGAAAATCCACTCTAAAAAGGAATAAACTAGAACGCAAGCGAAGACAGGAAACTAAAATTCTTAGCCGTACTGAAGTCAACACTCAAAACTGTCGGAATAAATGAAGAAACTCAACAGGAATTAACTTAAATAATAGTACTGCTAGCTGAACAGGAGATAGAAAAAACCAAATGGACCTTATAACAACTAAATGCTTCAAAGAAACTCAGAAGTATGGAAGATATAGTTAAAGTCCTAGGGAACGAGGGATGCAATACAGTGATAATAGACAAGGCTAAATACATTAAGAAAGTCAAGGAACTACTTGAGGATAAAAGCATATAAAAACCAATTGACACAAATCCAGTAAACGGATCAGGCAAACAAATTTCAAGGACTTCAAACAGGCTTGTAAATACAGAAAAAAATGCCAGAGCGGGATCAATGCATAATCGAATCCAGTGGACCAGTACTGTCTTGATTCTATGTTAGGCCGTAAATACATAATTCAAGCATTCCACTACGTCCAGTTGTAGCACTCACCATAAAACAGCACAATTTTCTGAGAGGATTTTCATGGATATTTAAGTATTTCATGGATTCATTTAATCATTCCATTGAATCTCTCATGCGATTCCCGGATAGGATTAAGAAGACTCAAATCTACACAGAAGAAATGAAGATATCCTTCTATGTAACAGAATTATTCAACCAAGCTTAGCAAAGGAAACTATATCCCTGCTACTCACCAACGACACAAATCGCAGAAAAACAAACATACTTATTAACAATACTATTTTATTCTTCATGTCCATATATATACATACCACTAGGCGACATGATAAAAAAATTGGACAGATATCTCACAACGCCAACCTTTATTTTTTAACAGGTATATCACACTCTGCAACATCATTCTTATTTAGATTATCTTTAGTGTTGAATGGTGTGCGAATGGAAACATAATCTTGATTGGCTATCTGAGTATCATCTGTTTTCGAACCGTTATCAGCAACAATCAGAGGAGATGGAGAATCTCTGACAAATTCACCCAGAATAATATAATCAGGTGGCTAAAACAAATAATTGTAACAGTGCCTTAGCATCAAGTAAGCACAACAAAACTAGTTGAGTTATGTTAGCTCGTACAAAAATATTGGATATTGGCTGCTGCATGCCCGTATTGTTTAAACGCACCATATGACTTGAAAGCTATAGTGATTTATTGGTAGTTCGTTGAATAATTCTATTCTATTGAGTTTTTGTTTCTTTGAAAATAGCCTACTAAATAAGGAAAAAATTCGTTAATCACATCTGTTCATATGATTTCTCACTGGAGGTTGCTTAAAGAAGTAAAGAGTAGTGAGTAATTGACTGAATAGGCCAATAAGCTTAATTACCCAAGCAATTGGTTAACCAATAAAATGGAAAATGCTTCGAAAAGTAAGGAGAGAATAATAGGGAAACGCTTTTTAATGTCTGATTTTTTGTCAGTCCAGAGGAAATAATGCAGACGTTTCTATTTATTCCGGTGAATGTGTACTTTTCGCCTTAACGGTCTACTTTTCTCTTGAATACACACTGATTTATCTACTTTTGCTTCAAATTTTCGCCATAGCTTCATGAAGTTTTACTTACGGTTATGTTCGTTAACACTGAAGATTTTACCCATAGAACAGTAGAGAATAGTGATGACTTCAAATTAAAACGTACATGTTCTTGTTTTCTTCGATGACGCTTTTGTAATTTGTCTCTCATGTCACGAAAATACCTTTGCGTCGCGATGTCATACAGATCCGCAAAGTTTTTTTCGTTGACAGATGACGATCTCCCGTGGTGATTGAAACGCGTCTTGAGCTTAATAACTGAAGGACAAATACTTTACTCATCGGTGAAATTACCTTTTTGACAATGACAGCCATCTGATCTAGTTGCTTACTACATGCTCTCAATAACAAGACATTTTATTACCTAAGCTTCATAACCGCAAATTTATGAGGTCTATATGCCCCTTAATTTGTTAAAATTCTAGGTTATTATTCATTTATCAACCCTTAGGTTCTGAATATTGTTGTACTGGACCCTATATTCAAAGTATTTATATAATTACTTATCCTTCACGTAGAATGCTGCGAAGCAGATAAAGAGTACTCTTGTTAGCATTTTTTTGAAAAGGCTAAACATATAGAGATTGTTGTTTTTATGTTGTCGATAATAGTGTTAGCGAAAGCGTAAGACTTCGTGCTGAACTTGATGTTTGTTACACTAACCTTATAGCTAATTCTAAGAGTGAAAATCCGAAGATGTTGAAATAGATTAAAATTTCAGATTTCTCTTACTTGGAAGCAGAAACCGGAAATTAAGATGTTTACTCTTATTTCCACCTCCATTCTTGCGCGATAAGACAAATAAAGTTGTTTTGGTTATTCTTTGAAGTAAATTAGCGGAAGAATAAAAATTCTCAAGTACTGATTCTTGATAGCAAGGAACTAAGTAAACAACTGCCACAAGTCAACCATATATGACTGGTTCTTTCGTCAGTTCAGTCGTCTGAAAGACTATTCAACCAATGCTGAAAATACTAAGGATAAGCGACGAATTATTATTATGAACTGTTTTCCGAACCTCTTTCCCAGTTTGTTGAGGTCATCATCGAAGTATTCACCGTACGAACATTTGTTCAGTACGTCGACAGAAATCTTAATAACTGATACACTTTTGATTGGTGCTATGTGAAACGATGCCACTGCTCACGAAAACCGATGCAGTCAGAGTACAAGTTAATAAGGCTTTCATCGACAGAATCCGAACATTATGTTCGAAAAAAATATAAGTCAAAGACAAATAGTATGCATTAATAAGTGGCATATTTCCAGTCTCAAACTATCATCATGACATAATCAGATAAATAAGATTCATCTCCCATTTATGAAGATCAAATTGTTAATGGGACATAGATGGGGTTAAAGACGTCCCATGTACGATTGTATAGGTGCACGCTGATTAGCTATTTCTTAACCAATCAGCGCTAGTCGATACCCAGACAAGATTCTAGAATCTCATGTAAAAACCGTAAATATACTGACACTTCTCTTATTGTGCTTCTTACTTCCATCTACCCTTGTTATTTGGAACATAATTTCGTCCCTGTTCAACCGTGTTCTAAATTAGGGACCTGTCAACTGAATTTGTGCCCAAGAGTACTTAGCATTATGGATAACTAGATTGTAATAAGGGAATATATAACACAAATAAAGAATATATAGCCTGCTGTCCTCATGATTCGATTGTTTATCGTTTATCTTTATTATTTATTCGTATTTTTCTTGTTGTTGTATTTCATTAGAATTCAACTAAATGAGTCGATTGTATGACAATTATGAACCAACAGTGATCGATAAGCAGTTGCTAAATGATGCTATACTTTCACTATTAAAAAAAGGAACTGTGAGTGAACTTGCGAAACAAGATGGAATCCATTTTGAAAATGTTACACATCTGAGATTGGATTATAAAAGTAAACGAGTTTCCAATTCTATTGTTATGCAATTAACTAGACATTTTAAAAATCGATAACTTGTGGGCATTTAAGTCACTTGTTAAGTTGCAACTTGATAATAACATCATAGAACAAATTGAAGGCATTGATCATTTAACTCACTTACGTTGGCTTGGTAAGAATGTAATTCGATGGTGAAACATAATAACTACTTTTATATCCTTTAGATTTATCATTTAATAATATTGAAAAAATTGACGGCTTACAAAATTTGGTAAATTTAGAAGATTTAACATTGTACAATAACCGAATTACATCATTAGAAAATATGGAAAATTTGAAAAAATTACAAGTGTTTTCAGTTGGTAACAACTATATTACTGAATTGTCTAATGTAAGCAAAACTATTCATTAGTATGTGTTTAAGAGTATAGATGGCAAAAACAAGGTTTCTAGATTTCACATTGGATTACATTTTACAATAGCTTTAAGAGTACCACTAAAATATAATCCACCGCATGCTAAATGTATGTTCCTCATTTATATCAATATCACCTTATACTCTCAGTTTTTGACGCTTGGCTCTTTTGATGCGATTACTAATTGATTATTTTATTTTCATATCAGTGTTTCACTGTTCTATTCGTTATTTGGAACTCATTTAATTGACAAGTTAACATTATGAATTTGATGTAAAATATAAATGTACGTTAAGTAGATGATACAACCGATTGAATCAAAAGATGTAATAGGTATTTACATCTTCATTTGTGGTTTGTAAAATTATCAGTAAGTGATTCAAAAAGCGGTTATTAAAATCCAAATAAAAA
Organism: Schistosoma mansoni; assembly: GCF_000237925.1. Lineage (NCBI taxonomy): Eukaryota > Metazoa > Platyhelminthes > Trematoda > Strigeidida > Schistosomatidae > Schistosoma > Schistosoma mansoni. The sequence continues at coordinate 141,053 of NW_017386046.1, forward strand.
GTGTTTGCAAGCTAGTAATTTGTAATTAACAGATTTTAATATAATTACTAATTGAACTTTGCCAAATATTCCGATTTTTTATGGAATTTAAAAAGTTATATTTTTGACGTTTTACGTCACTCCAAAGAAGTGGCTTACACTAAGTTGCTAAGCGTCAGAAATTTAATTATCTACTCATATGGATATTATAAATTTACTATTAGTTTTATTATGAATAATCTATCCAATCCTTAGTTTATTAGAAATTATCAAGTGAAACCATAGTAATGATAGTTAATAACAAGTGAATATCAAATCCACTCTATGGCACTAGAATATATATGTATAAATATTATACGGGTTTACTTTTCAATAAAAGAAATAACTCAAATCACAACACACTAATTGGAGTTTGAACATTATTAATTCTATTCATTAGGTGAACAAGATTGATCGTTAAGCATGAGTAATGTCAAAGTTATCAATAATTATTACCTCGAAGAAATTCCGCATCATATGCTAATTGTACTTCATAATATCAGGGATATGCTTCAAGTGTTTAGTAAAACATGATGGTATATATGGTATATTGTTTGACTTTCGACTACTGGACTACAATTTTAAAAATCTCTCCACTTACTTTAATACGAGCAATTGGAAATTATCACTAACTCTCAAACATTAAGTTCGATTCAAAACGGGGGTTCACAGACCTATTCTTAACCGCTGAAGTATATTTAAAGTTATAACTAGGTAAGAATTTATTTACTTCTGAGAATCAAGCAATCGCCGAAAAGTGTCTTAAATTTTATGTCAGTAATGCAGCCGTAATCTATAAATGGGTTGGGAACATGATTTGCATGAAGACTGGAGTATATATGAAACACCTCAAAAGTACTATATTTTTACCGATGTTATCACAAAAGGATCACTCATCATCTCGTAGATAGACGTGATATTACGGCCAAGAACCAAACCTTAAAGTCAGGTCTTAATTCATTGGAGAGCGAGTAACTTGCGAAACCGATTCCGTCCAGTTGCCTATGACATTTATTCGTATTTATTTTCCTCTTAATAATATGTGTGTATGTATATTATTTTGTTCAAACAAGATTTATTCTTTTAGCTATTGGTATTGCCATTATTATTAGTTTATTTGCTTTCATGGGCATCCATATCTAAACCACATGATATTATCACATTTTATTTATCGATTAGCACTTCCATTTATCTTAACAACTAAAATCCTCATTCCTAATTGGTCATTCGTCTTAACTTTCCGAAAAATCAGTGCAAACCAAAAAGGTATTGCATATTTATATCATTCAATTGTGCAATTTCAGGATGACACGCACTTACACGCCCATATGAAATCGAACCTAGAATATCCAGGTCTGATATGAACAAGATATTTCTTGATTATCGATTTTCAATCGTTTATCTACTGTTATTAATCCATACTGAAAACTAACTAACTTAATCAAACCTACCTATCCATCTCTGTATTAATATGTCACATTTTTTTATTTGCAAATATTTCAGTGTTAATTTTTGTTCATTAGAAGATTAAGAAAATGAATTAGACTAACGTTTTTTTTTGAAATCAACATTTTCATTTCATACAGATAAAATATTTACGTCAATTCCGCCATTTACAATCAGTATGTTTACATGGTAATCCAATTAGTAAAAACGATGGCTACAAGTTGTATATTCATGCTATGCTACCCAATTTATTTTATTTAGACTATCAAAGAACCGACGATAAACTTGTAAGCTGTTTTCTGAAGTTCTTTTCTAAGTTCACCTATTTCATCTTTTTAAATTTTTGCTAAGGATTCAGACAAAAAGATTGAGTTGTGTTTAAAATTATAAATCACTGCAGTAGATTATTTCATAATATTGTACTATTATCAGTAAAAACACCAGCTAAATATTTTCCAAATTTCAATTAGTAAGATTTCCAAGGTTTTTACATGCGTCTATATACGATCAATAAGGAATTACTTCTTGTAATAGTTATTAAAGATAGTTTATAAAGAGACACACGATAAACTAGGTAGTAGTTTAGTTATCTGTGTCAAATTCAATAATGACAAGCAACTATTCCATGCAAGCTATAAATATAAATTATTGCACGTGAACAAACGTGGAATAAACTCACAAGAAATAACAATAAACCATTAAGTGTGTCAGGAGAAGAATAATAAATCGATTAAATGTCACGAGTTCATGTAAGTGCTTAAATATATTACACATGTAACTACGAAAAAGTACGATAAGTTAATTGTTCAAGAATGATTGACAATGATATAAGTTGCTCAATATTAGGCTAAACAATGCTATTTCAGCGAGAAAATTTTTTTTCGTTAAGGCTGTACAGTTGTATTTGTATCTATTTTGCACATAGAATTCTATGATAAAATTGAAGACTGTTGAATTATTGGCAGAGGTACCAAAAGTTAGTCATTTCAAGTATCGAGTGAAATTGTTTAATAGTCAATAGGTGATAAGAATGAAGATAATATCGAAAGAAGAGGAGTGAATGGCTGTTCAATAGTCGAATATAAGGAAGAACATGTGTCAAAACCTCGATTTGAGAAAGGAGTGTTAAAACTATGATGAAATAGATGATTGAACATACCTGTTCTGAACTCAAAAAGCTTGATTGATCTGATAGGTTATTATAGCCTCCTTTATGCACCAGTTTCTTATTCAACTCCCCTTAAAACCAGTCTGCCTGAATAATTTTGAGTGAGGATTCTAGTTGAGATAGGTAGCAGGCATTGATCAAATGGTCAATAATCTAACCATTGACTGGTTTGCATTCATCTTTAGATACCAATACTGAGTAGTTTTCGGATAAACTTTAGAAAAGAACACACTCTGTGCTGCCAATAAAACATGGTCTTCAGGGGAAAGCAAAAACTGGTGAATACATATTTAAATGACCTAATATGACAGTTTTTCCTCTAATAGATAACTTATTCAATGATATCTAAAAGATAAACTCCCACTTTTAATTTCTCTTTAGTTTGTCCTGTCTGTTTTCTGTCCCATTTTATCCTTTCTTTTCATCTCTCTACCAATTTCTCATTCAATGAAATCAAAATTCTAGATTTCCTTTCATTACAGAAATCCAAAGCTTATGAAAAATATCAACTAGAAATTGATGAAATTGTAAGTGAAGAAGAGACTCAATTGAAATTAGATAAAGAACGTGTTGAAAACCAAGCTAAAATAGAACTATATAAACAAGCATTTATTGATGGTATGGTTGATGAAAATATTTTTCAAAAACTATTTACTGATGATCCTGATGGCAGAGAATTATTGGTAGTTCCTGAATTGTACAACAGTATTGAATTATATCCTTTTTCTGGTTCACTTATTGAATACTCGACAATTATTTATTATTTATATATGCGATAGACTGAGCAAGTCTAGTAGTATCACGTGCCTGTGCTTGCATCCCATCCAAATACCAAGCACTGAGATATAATAAATAAGGCACGCTACTGGATGAAGTCAGTTATCCACAGTCTTAGCCTTTATATCTTTGTTCAGATCTAAAAAATATATATAAATATACTTCATTTAGCTTTCCACCAACAGCTATTCAGTCATTCTTAGTCATCGCACTTGAGTAGCAGGTTGGACAAACGTACAGGAAGCGTGTTTATCTGTACCTGAATCAAACGACAATGGAATGTTATGTTAAAACTAGAAATATTAAAACTATTGAAGAACTGATAGTATTTTTTGAAGTAATAGCCCTACTTATCTCAACTGAGCCAAAGCTCAAACAAGACTACATTCCTACTCAAAACCAATGATCCAGGGAATCTTTACATGCATGTCACCCATTAATCATTGGATGTTTTAAAATAGACCCAATCCTTCAGTCAATAAGAAGAATGATACAAAATTGCAAGGTAAGGGAACCCAACCAAATAATGTTAGCACAACTATGAACAACAAATAATCGAATTTGATGTCAATAAAGAGTAGACAATCTAGCCGGGTGGATCCTTTTCCAGAATCCTCCTCCTGATCTACAGATCTTCATCTCAGAACTGTGATTACGATATGTCATTTGATCATCATCTAGAGAACAGCGAATAACCCGGGAGCAATGAACAGTTGTTTCCACCTATTCAAGAACTACATGATATTGTGTTTCCACTACCCTATACGAAATTGAACTCGAAAACTTTAGATCTCGCAGCGATCACCATACCTTTAGATCACTAGATTTTTCAAGTGATATCAATCTGTTACGTTAGCTTTATTCAAACTATCGATATCTCTACAAAAAAGCATCAACTATATTATTAATTTATGTAGCTTATGTTTATTATTTATCATAATTTAAAGATTGTCTCCTCAAAATGATTAAGAAGTTAAACGGTATACAATATTACAAGCAAAGATGGATGGTGGCTAGTAGTAGAATTCAGAACGCGCATTTCGTCTCATTTAGGACTCGTCGGCTGGATATTCAGATATTGATTTTTGAATAGTAAGAAAATTTGAATGAGCCAGTAATATATGAAAAATGTTCAAAATTTTTGAAGAACTATGAACTATGAAGAACTATATATATGAACCCTAATATTATCATTAAATAATCGAAATTCTAGTGAATAAATGAATTTTCTATTTACTAACAATGGTATAGTAATCTTTTTCGGTTTATTAAAAAATTAAAGAACAAATGAAAAAAAATTTTGATAATCGAATTGTATGAAGAATGAGAAAAGTCAAAGAAATGATTGTGATGTTAAACATGAAAAATAACTTTCTTTGTCAGTAGATATGACTCGATTATAACCTATTTATAGTTTAAATTTCCTAGTGACATCTAAAATTTGATTATGCAATCGACCGTAGTTGAAAATGAATATATTATATTCATGTGATATATTGGTCAAGTATATGTTAATGTACTAGACTTTGAGTGACACACTTTAGTTATGTAACAGTTTCTAAGATGACCCAGATATCTAAACTAAAGTAAACGAATCGGAATTCAATTCTGTGATTTACCAGTTGAAAATTAAGTAGTAAGCATTATGGTATGGATTGAATTAGTATAAAACTCTGATCATTTAAATTATCCATGTATATACATCATATCTGATTGTTTGATGGTAAAGAAAATCTCAGCATGTAAACTAACAGTATATCTGACAGTCATTAATCAATATACACTATTATAAATGTCCATAGAGAACACTGTTGTATAGTGCTTTATAACTGTAAGTTATTAGATTTAAACGATACAAATTTGAGTAATTTAACAATATCGTGAATCATTGACAGTTGAACTGAGTTGGTTGCACTGAGTTAATGTTCACTCAATATGCTATTCTTGAACTAGTATTGAGAAGTATATAACTGAAACTGTTATATTTTTGCAAAAAAATGAAAACAAACATTCGTCGAGAATATATAAGAACTTTCGTCTAAATTAGAGCAAATAGTTTCACAGTATTTGGGCGCCGAGTTGATGTAAGACATTAAATAGGAATAATATATCTTTGTAAAATCTCAGCGAATGAATTTGAAGTAAATCCAACGTTTCGCCTGACAATCTGGTCCAAGCTTTTTCAAGGAAATATTTTACTTCAAATTCATTCACTGAGATTTTACAAATATATCATTCCTATTTATTTGGTGAGAATGTTTGAATATTCATTTCATTTGATCTAACATCACTATTCACCTTAACTTGTATAATTTATATGAATATTATTAATAACAATGATGATGATAATAATAACAATATACCTTCTCAGAAAAATTTACACATCAATGTAAATTAGTATTTGAACTTGGTATAAAAGAACATGATAAACGTAATAAAGAAATAGAATCATTTCGAAATTGTATTGATCAAGCAAAAATGTTAAATGCTGAATTAAGTAAAAAGAAAATAAATGAATTTAAATTATATCAGGATAAAGTAAGTGAATTCTTAAATACTTTTTTATAATCTTCTTAGAATTCAAACAAATATATTTTATTATTTTCATAGTTGAAAGTGTGAGTCAATTGAAGCTAGACCACCATGGAAAACCTGGAAGCATTGGACGGCCGTTTCATCCTATTGTGGGACT
>NW_017386046.1:147353-167958 GCF_000237925.1 Schistosoma mansoni
TTTTCCATGGTGGTCTAGCTTCAATTGACTGATGATTTCAACTATGAAAATACTGAAATCTCCACAAAAAACCCTTCTGATCTACAATTTAGTGTTGACAAAGATTTCTTCTAATAGACGTTAATCATCATCTAGTATCGATATCATTTGGGCAATCATTCAAAACTAAGAGTGAAGGATAACTGTTTTGTCCAAACGCATTTTCCATCGAATTAATTTAAGACCTAAAAATCTCCTTGATCGCATGATGTGATATATCTAGTGATTCATCAAGTGCATCAGAATATAAAAATAAACATTTAGTAAACTTCAGTTAATTTATGATAGAGCACAATAAAACATTCGATTTATTCAGTGTTTATCGGCACAAGTCCCAGATTGATTAAATATAAAAATAATGTTTATTAACCACAGCTTTGGGGTTTCTGTGAATAAAAAAGTTATATTAATTCCTAATTTATAAAAAAGAAACACATTTTAACAAACAAAACATGTGTACAATTAATTTGCTTGTACTTAATAATTTGAGGATGTATTTTCTGGTGTAATAAAATCAAAGGAGTGTTGTGATGCATGCTACTTATGTCAACAGACATAAGTAGTATGTGACGCCAACTGAAAGTGGGAACCCTGACAGCGGAAGGTTTAGAAGATCAAGTTGAAGAGAATAGAAACGGAAATTGAAAGTAATTGTGAACTGGAAGAATCATACAAAATGTCAAGGACATATGACGGGGATTTTCAGATGAAGTATTCAGTATATGGTTCTCATCTTACGAAGAGATCCTGTAATTTTGTATTTAAATACATCTGATTATCCCCACCTGTGTTCTCGTCCATTACAGTGTTAGTAAAATAATACACATCTACATTCAAAAAATAAAGCTCATAGTGCATTGTTTTTCCTATTCATTTTAATTTTCTTTTAAATAGATATTTAAAGAACTTCTAGAGAATACTGATTCAATTAAAGTCGAAGATGATATTTTAGATTATAATGAGAATGTACAACAATTATGGAATGAATTAATGAGAAATGAATCAGTTTTAGTTGAACAAATTGATGAATTAATTAATGAATTTGAATTAAACTTAAATGATATGATTAATACATTTATTGAAAATGTTGAAGTAAGTACCTAATACCATCACTGAACTGATTTTTAAACATGCTCTCCATTCACATAGACTTTCAGTCATATGAAGTTGGCATCTAATTTAATGGATCGAGAAATCAACACACATAAAGTCAATTCTTAATGACATCCTGTAAAGTATGCTGATAGCGTTTTTAAATAGTGGTAATGAATCACCTAGGTTTGAATATCTAGGATGGTAACGATTCCAGTTGTTTCACAGATTGATAACGACTGTTGATCTAATCAGGGCATTCTGGTCTTATGATGAGTAAGACATTTATCCATTAAAAGTACTGGATGATGAAGCTCTGAGTATCGTGAATTGGTTGAGGTTGAAAATGTGAACTACTTGACCCTTATACAGTCATCTGAAGGCAATGCACTGAGTGCCAAGGTAACGAGATCAAAACCCAAAGAAGCTATGAATGCTCACTGTCTAGAGTCCTAAACTAGGATAGTTATTCAGTCATTTATGGTTCCCCAGTTGATACTAATGTGACAAAAACCAACTTCAAATGATGATTTTATTGTTTTACTTTAATAATTGACCAATGACTTTTTTTCTCTTCATAGGATTTTATTTCGAATCAATTATTTTTTCAGGAACATTTTACAGAATGCCGCGAATTACAAACTCAGTATCATGAAAGGTTGACTGATCTATGCCCAGGTATTTTAGAACGATTTATGCGCAGTGACTTCCAAAGTGAACCATCAGATGCTCTTTTAGCCGTAAGTTATAAAATCATAAATATAAGGATGGTTATTTGTATTGAACAATTATTTTCGCATTAATTTTTTTCTGCTTTGTTGTAAAGGGAGACAAAATACGGCAAATCAATAGGCTTTCAAATACTGACATTTTTAGTAGTGGATGCGAAATTTACTGATCAGTATCTCGATCCTGTTTATATTTTGACGACGAATTGATTAAATTTTGGGATTAAACAGAATGATAATTAGTACTATTCGATAACTTATGCATAACTTTTGAATAATTACATGCAAAATCTTTTTGATTCCCCGCTTTGTCACATGGATAGGAGTATCCAAGGTACGAAGAGTTTCTTGGAGGTTTCAGTAAAGTTACCGTCATGATTGTCGATGACCAAAATAAATATATGAATGGAATTCCTTCGAGTTGTTAGTAGATGAGTACTTGGTAATCTAATTTTGGATGGCGATAACTAGTGAGTGGTTAGTTTCGTTAAGGTCTCATCAGAGTCAGCATTTAAATGTGATCATTTCCCATTTAGAAACAGACATATGTCTAGAGACAATACAAATATAAAGGCACCAATTATATGTAGAGTTAACTAAATCAGAAAGTCAAGAACTATCTGACGATGTTTCAAAATTCTTTGTGAAAAGTACACAGTAGGTTAACAAGTTTCACTGGTTAACTAAGCGTTAAACACAGGGTGGAAATACAAGAAAAATTCAAAAATATTAGGTACAAATATTTTTTTAAAAACGATTCTGAAGTTCATGAGCCTTGAATTGTTGTATTCAAAGTAATCAAAAATGTAGGACTGGATTCTTCAGCTTTCAAATTCATAGGTACCCAAAAACGATATTGATAATGTTACCGTTTCTTCTGTACATAAAATTCCGGGATTATTTTGACAAATGACGAATCAATAATGATTATGGTAAGTGTACTTATCTGAAAATATCATTCAAGTGTAGTTGTTAAATAGCACTTGTCAAGATTCATAAAAATTTTTATTTGTTTAACAACATACATTAAGAAATGTTTATCGTAAGTTGTGAAAGTGTCCCTAGATTCGAAAGTAAGATCTAGTCGTTTTTAAATAATAAGCCAAAAGAATAATATATTTGTAAAATCTCAGCAAATGAATTTGAAGTAAATCCGTTTCGCCTGACAATCTGGTCCAAGCTTTTTCAAGGAAATAATGTCTTACATCAACTCGGCGCCCAAATACTGTGAAACTATTCGCTCTAATTTAGACGAAAGTTCTTATATAAGCCAAAAGAAGTTGTGTAATGTTACAACCTAAAATTTACTTAATTTTAAGTAGATTATCGCTCTTAAACAAAAGCTTCAGAGATGTCTATTTTATGTCACCGGTAATTAATCAATCTACAGTTGTGCATATTTCTCATCATATCCTCGTAATATCTACAAAAAATTGGAATATCTTATTTTCAATTATTTCAACTTAATTGAAATACAAGCTTTATTGTATGTTCTTTTTTGGAATAATTATTACAGATTTTTATTGATAAAGAAAGTGTAACGAATGCACTAACAGCCAGTAACGATGCTCATTTACTTAAAATTGATGAATTTGCCGATGAAATTAATGAAAAAGCAAAAAAATGGATGAAGGAAACAATTACTTCTATATATTCTGGTGAGAAATATGATCGAAACAGAGCAAGAGTAATGGAAATAAATCATTTTATAGATGCATTAAGAAATGATGTTGAAAACTTAGATATACCTGCATTAGGTGAATCTTGAATGTGCATAATATGGTATTCATTGGGGAACTATCTGGTAGTTTTATCAAATGCATTAAATAAATAAATTTAACTGTATTTATTTAAAATTAATCTTGTTTTGATTGGACAGACTGAATAATCAACTCACTATCCATCGAATGGTAAATATTCAAACTATGGATAAATAGACACATCGGGTGCTTCATTTTTCATTTATTAATTACTTATTGTTCTTAGTTGCTGAAAACCTGTATAGTCTTCTAACAGCCTTAAACAACAATCCAATGTTTTGAAGGAGATTCTCTACCTCGAGACGCAAAATATTGCTTCAAAACTGATTTTCTTCAACACCTATCCAGCGCATCGACCATCCCACTTTTCTCGGAATTCACAACTTTGGTGCGTTGGTGTCTGACGAAATGTTGGTTAAGATTCGTGAAGCTCAATTAACCTCTGCCAACTTGCATCACTTGTAGGGTAGGGAAAGTGTCCGTCTGCTAACTAGGGGATAAGTTTATGGCTCATCAGTTCGCCTTGTTCTACCTTATGGGTGTGAAGCATGCCTACTAAGAATCGAGAATATTCGTCACACTAGGTGTGTTCGAAGCACCGCCCATGCACCACTGAGTGGGCGATTCACGAGTTATAAGCAAGGTACTAAGTAAAAATGGTATATTGGTTGTCGTCGTCAACTGAGCTGGCTAGGACGTGTATTACATATTTCCCGCTACCATCAACTTTGACAGGTGTTGTCTGGCAAACGATTAGGTTCAAATAAAGCTAGGGACCACCACGCCAGGACATAGCATTGGTCCATAGAGTGACTGACAACTGAACTGAGCCATGCAAATAAGCAGAGAATACCCGGTTAGCATGTGCGTGTTTATTGTAACCTGTGGTTAGAAATTTAGAGCGACATGGCTCAGAATTTGTCTCAATGGTGTAGGTACCTCACCCTTTGTTTCCCTTAAATCCTCAGTCACGAAATCGCCCTATAACATTTCCTTTTATCCTCAATCTTTTCTACTACTACTGATACTGCCATCAATTTAGAATTTGTTTGGTAATTTTACCTCGCTGTACTATTATGGTATGGCGACCTGGACCGTTACACATAACTGACTTTTTTGTTCAGGTAAAATTTTGAAAACGCCCAAACCTACTTAGAAATGTCATTAGATCGGCTGTTTAATTAAAGAATATTTTTCTTTTTTTCAGTTTTATCGGTAAATACTTTTCAAAAATCAAAATGCAGTTATGAGGATTTTGTTTGAGTCAATAATTTTTCAGTGTTAGCTGCAACAAGAAAATAACAAAACACTGACATTTACCTGAAAAGTATTCTCAGCAAAATTTAAGCGTTCACCAACAAACTAGATGATCCTTCGAAATGAGGTATATCAGTGGAATTCTCTATATAATTCGCAATTGATTAGAATTCAGAAAACACCCAGTATTTAGCTTCGTTGCCAAAACTATCTAGTATCATTATTGCACGTTAAGATTTCAACTAATATTCAACCATGCTAGCAAAAAATGAAGAATTTACTCCTAATAGATATTATGACCACACTTATATTTTATTTTATGGGACCTACAGCTGAACTGATTTTTCTGTTACCTATACACGCTGATATTGCTAATTTTGTGCATGAGTCCATTCTGTTGTCCGTCAGTTTTCTTCGATGAATGGAGTAGATAAGCTGAATGCACTGGAACGAGTTACAATACAAAAGAAAGTAGTATTAAACACACAACTAGTAAACAATATGTGATAGTCTAGTTGACAAGAGCTAAAGGCAGTAACGAGGTTATCATCGGTGTTATTACGACATATATAGTTTCTTTATCTGATAATAAGATCCTTTCTACTAACAACTGTCGATTCTAGTTCGATAAGTGCACTAGAAAAAGTTGTGTACGTTTGAAACAACAGAAAAATATTGAGTGCAAAGGATTCATTAGGATAAGAGAAAAATGAGGTGATTCTATAATGGTACCCGTACTACAAAATAGAGATGTTAGAGAAAACAGGTCTTAGTGATCTAGCTTAAAACAATTAATAAAACTTCAAGACTTCTAGCTTAAAACCATAGTGGTTCTAAAACCAAGAATTTTGCTATAAACCAAAGTCTATGAATGCATGAAAATCGTATTATCTTTTATAGCTATCCAATCTAACCAAAAATATTTCCACTTGGTTGAACAATCAGATAAAAGATTTTAGAAGTAGTAGTACTGATTATCGTGGAAAAATCAAAATACATTAAAATATTTACAGTGATAGAATGTATGAAGTTGGAGAAATGACAAAAGATGGATGCTCTATCAGAGAAATACAGACAACTTCATTACAATTTCAAGGTATGAACACCACTTCCTCAACAAACACGACTTACTTTATGTAAGTAACCTTCCATAAGAAACCCACTCAAAATATTTATATTTAACTTACAAAACTACAATGTTAACGTTTAAGTGAGTATGAATTATTATTATAATATAATTACATAAGCATACATACAAGCAGTCACAAAAACAAAGGTTAGATTAACATTCAAAGTATACATAAGGATATCTAAAGTTTTTTTTATTTTCCAAATGTTTAACAAAGATTAAATTATACAAATCGATGTAGTGTACAAAATAAACATTATACATATAAAACGAATAGGTGAGTTAATCAGTTAGTTGCCTGAAATTGTTTGAGTGAAAGTTGTCTGGAAACAAAGGATTACATAAAGAGTAAGTTCATCTTTAATTCCCTACAAATGGTAACCATTATTACACACAAAAACCAAGACAAAACATCACATGGGATAAATTCAGTATGGAAATTCTCCACAAGAACAGAGGACTCAAAGACGATGAATGTGTATAGCCACAAGGTTAGAGATAAAATAAATTTGAGCAGTTTGAAAAATGACGACTAAATATAAGTGATACCACGTATTATAAATAACCTTAAGAAGGATCAATGTAAATAACAATACGAAGTAGATTTTTTTAAATACTGGAAATAAGAACAGGATATCATGTGCCTTTACGGGATTTATCTTCTGTGGATGGCACTAACAATAAGCTACTCTGTACACTGTAATTATCAAAAGAACTACATCGGCTACTTCCACCACCATCGGTACTTTTAGCACTATTTAACTGACTGCTTGTACTACTTGTCGACGCACATGATCCAACGGAGCAAGTATCAGAAACAGCAGAACTATGAACGCTGCTATTGATTGTGGCCCCTGCTGTACTTCCTGTTGTACTTTCACAACTAAACCCAATGGGAGTAAGTAACGTCGTCCCGGTACTTCCAGTTACAGATGAAGGACTTGCACGTCGGTTTCGCTTGCTTTGTGGGGCACCAGGTCCAATAGGTGGAATCAAAATACGCTCTACTGATGTATCAGCGGAAGAATCACACATCTTAAGATTCTTGGATAATTCCACACTTTGCTGATGTTGCTCTATATTATTATTAGAAAGTGGACCAGACATTATTTCTGACATTTCCTCATCATGTTTATCGGCTGCTGGAGATTTGTTCATCCCATTTGGAAGCTGATTAGAATCACCCATGACAATATCTGTCTCAGTATCAATCACTTTCGGCTGAGTATCAGAGCAAGCAAGCATAACAGTATGTTGACCACCAGCATCAATCATTAAAACTCGTCTGCAAGAAATATAAGATATCACATTTTAAATAAATGCTTAGTTGAGCGAATTCATTACAAATACAGTCTGTATGAAAATGATGGAGTATGACAAAAAAGACTAGCAACTTTTTAAATCACAATTTGCCACCTTAAGTTCGTAAGTCTTAAATATAGGAAACATATTTGATCATAGATGCCTTTAGAGAATTGTTTGTATGTGATGAAATAACTCGTTAGGCGATAGTGAGGGTAACTGCGAGTCCAAGATAATAGAGAAGCTATTCAGATAATGATATAAACCTTTTTTGTTGAAGGTGAATTAAGAAAGTTTTATACACGCTAGGTAGAGCATTTTATTGAGAATCTAACTGCTTTCCAGAACTAAGTATTAAATAGACAATTATTAAACATTTTTCTTTAAATACATAATACCACTTTGAAAGTAATATAATTTACATTTACTTTTTCGTACACGCTAGAAGATGGATAAACTTAATTCCAATAACTTTGATGCAGAAATATTATACTTTTTATTTTAAAATTTGGATTGGAAGGTCCAACATGATAGTTGGATATGATATTTCTCCCTGGAGGCAGTGCGTTCGCACTCACTTAGCCCCCAAATGCCCTGGTACGGCCGAAAGTGGGGAGAGTCCGCTCTCTCTCTCTCTCTCGAAATGCTCTCACATGGCCACGCGAATATATAGTCTCTGCCAGGGAAGTCCTACTCACTGCCTTCTCGTGGCGGGGGTGTTGTTTACGAAATTGAGAGGACGAAAAGCGAATGTCCGGCGCTTTAACCGGGTTGGTGGACATGGCGAGTTCACCTAGGGGAGTTGGAAAACCCTGATTCCAAACCAATGGTGCACATGGACTCCAGTATCCTGAAGGAACAAATGGCGTATGAACCAATTATTTGGTCACCGGCTACCATGGGACTGCATCTCCTTACGATGCTCCACTGCCTTGTAGACTAGACCTTCAGGTCAAAGGCTCGGGGTGTGGGCCCCTAAGAAAACCACCTGCTTCAGTTTGTGCACCTGAGCAGTATCACAGCCCTCACACAAAACAAATGAGATTTGTGAGGCGCATATATATATGGTTCCCCTTTGTACCAACATTTATGTGTTTAAATAAATAAATAAATAAAAACATGATAGTTTAAAACTAATCTTTAATCAAACTTATTCTAACTGAAGCGATGAGCTATGCTCTATCGAATGAATGTCAAAACATGATAAAAGAAGAATTCTAAGCGACCATTTTTTTTAAAACTTAGTCACTGTACAAATAATTGTAAAGATAAATATCCATGTTTGTGAGAAGCCAGGTAATTCACTTTATTTAAAATAAGAGCAGCGAATTAGATCTTAATTGAAGTGTTTAAAGGTAACTGGAAAGTTGGAGAGTGATTAAACTAACTAATATTGTTTAACATGCATGCTGAAGATGTGAAATTGCAAATCAAACCAAATCCATTAGAAATCATAATGATTACGATTATTTCCAAATGGAGGAAAGATTAGAACTACAAAAGTACACCTCATAAAAATGTTTTTACATGGACAACATGCACATCGAACCACGTTATAAGCAAAAGATAAGTTTTATATTTAAATGTAAACACTCAAATATCTTACCGATCTTCTAGCTGTTTTCCTACCATCAACTCTGGTTCCCAACAGTCATCTTCACTATCTCCATGCCCAAGTTGATGATTGCTACCCATACCCCAAGAATAAGCACGACCTATAAATAAATACATCTAATTTGATGACACTATGTACAAAATATTTTTTACCATAGAATTCTAGTTAACTTTCTACAGCGTTTAAATTGGTTTGGACTACAAATTCAAACCTGGTAACGATAGTGGGATGAATAAAAGGTACATTTTGATAAATTGACCCCGTCGCCAGTTGTTATATCTAGAGCTTTAGATTCTTGCTATGCCGCGTACTACTAGACTACTTGAACGATCGAACCCGCAACGTCGCAAGAGAGAAGACAGAAGACTAGTAAGTAGGGATGTATTTCCCCACACACTGTCAAATACAGTACAAGAATCTCATGTATTTATAGGTTTTGGCAGAAAGTAAATCATCATTTCGGACAGCCGATAGGCACATAGGGGGTCTTTTTTATTCATCCAATAGGGGAGCTACACATCGATATTCTAGAATGTTCCCCTAGCGGTGATTGGCTGAAATGTCTTCGGCTTTTTCTGGGCTTCTCGAGGCTTCCTTGAGTTTGCCAACGAGCTATCCTTACGGTTTAAAAATTAGTATTTTTCGGAAAGCCGGCATATTCAAATTCATTCGCTGAGATTTTACAAATACATTCTTCCTATTCAATGTTTCACACCAACTCGGCGCCCAAATACTGTAAAACTATTCGATCTAATTTAGACGAAAGTTTTTATATTTACAAATTTTGTTTGACAAACCATAAATTTCCAAGCCAATCATATAAGAGTGTACATTCTAGTAATCTGGAACCAAATTTCTCAAATCTTATTTGACTTACTAAATCACCTTTAGAAAATTATCGAGAGAATTAAAACAAATTCATCGAACTCCACATTTGTGCATCACAAAAACTGTCATTTTTATGTCACATAAAATTCATAAATTTTTGTGCGACCATAGTTGCAAAAATGAAAGGAGATTAAGCCAAAGCCAAATAAATCTTATGGTGATAGAAATCATACCGTTTTATTTCCAGTCAATCCTGATAAATAGGTAACTACTTTGGCTTCTGTCATATTGTCTGTTCAAGGAAAGGAGGGACTTTAATTTGAGCTTAGTTTTA
Organism: Schistosoma mansoni; assembly: GCF_000237925.1. NCBI lineage: Eukaryota > Metazoa > Platyhelminthes > Trematoda > Strigeidida > Schistosomatidae > Schistosoma > Schistosoma mansoni. Next base: position 157,438 of record NW_017386046.1, read on the forward strand.
CTATCTCTCTGATATGAATGACTGACCTGACAATTAATGCCCAATTTGAGAACCAATATGATTAATTAAATACTCTTGTTCCTGAACCTTTAGACAATCGAGTTTGGTGCGAAACTGAATTATTGGGCGTAACTAGTCGATTCCATAAGTCTGGAACGAGGCAGAGAAGAATACTAACTTATCAGTATTTTAAAAGCATTAAAGGAATCACGGGCCAACCTTGATATTGCTCTGCCCAACCAGAATGAATGCTTGTAACATCTAAGACAGAGAAAAATCATCATACACAAGACACGGTGAAATATATGAAATGTTTCATACACTATCAGCCTTATTTTCTAACATAGAAATTGTTAAATTGGTTTCGAAATTAAACAAGGCACCTTTAGTTTAGAATAGATGAGTCAACGTTTTCAAAACTAACCTTTAGTATCAACCGCAAATGAACATACTTCTCCACAACCGATCCATGAGCAGACACACTCATTAAGTGCACCAAGCACGCGTGTAGGTTTGTTCACTGAAATTTTCGATCCCTTCAAATCACACCCCAAACCAAGACGACCGTAATCTGGTCGACCAACAGCGTACACGTGACCTACAAAAGCATGACATGGTTAGTTGTGAAACTTGAATTTATAAAAACTCTGAATAAAAAGTAAACACCTACATCTAAATGTAGAAACTAAAATAATTCGAAAACGTACTATCGTGTTATGAAAAGGAAATTCGGGGAAAAAATCGGAGACACTAAGCATCTGCAAAAGCGATCAATTATTTCTTACTACATATTTTACAAATCATGAATGATGATCAAGTAGTATACTGACCCATTTTTTTAAGAACATTCAGGGAATAACAATATGATAACATATCCCACAATGGGATTGTTACACGTTCAGATACCCTAATTTTTTATCTTTCCTTTTTTCCACTCAGTCCAAAGGCCCGTAGATAATAATATGGAAGCATTCAGGATGACACATGCGAAACTTGACCAAACTACCGAAATTAGTTTTTCAAAGCGCAAATACTTGTTCAGTCGTCTACATTATACCCTAAAATATGTCTCCAAACTTTGGCACTAACTAAATAATATTGCTACAAACTGCGAGAAATGCTTCCGAAAAAGAAAATGTCAAACATTTTGCAAGCACAGAACTGTTCGTACTGAATCGTTAATCACCCAGATGTTAGTAACTATGGTCGAGTTGTGACTGCACAAAAGATGGCCTATACGGGGTTTTTTCGTTAAAGGGTTTGCTACCGTAAAAGCGACCTACTACACCACTATCAGCGCTCATGAAGATAACCAAACACAAAACCTTCTTACCACAAGGAGATTATTCCTCATATAGTCACATAAAAGTATATTATATTTCGACGGCTCGAAGCATTATTGGAACTGTTTCAGAATGGTTCTGACTGATGAATTAAAGAATACTGGTGAAAATGAGCAACCTAGCACAACCCTGCTGCTGGACTAGAACAAGAGAAAAGGTGTTTGTAAATACTCACTCTATCTGGCATGTTCTAGTTCAGGGTTTTGGAATGTTAGCAAACATATCCAGTGCAATCCTTCTCAATATACAATCTCAAACTATAAGCTTATCACCCAAACGAAAACAGATCTGAAGTCAGAAAATATGGTGGTTGTTAGACCGCAATACGGCTGGTGGTATTAAAGCATTTGGTGGAGAGTAGAATAGACAAAGTCCAACCTAGTCCTTGTGAGTATATTTTTCTTGAGTTTCAAGCAGTCTGTACAGTACGAAGAAAATCATATGGTTTCAGGCGTTTACTCCGATAGTCATGACATGCATTAAATAGACTCATTTGTTAGATAAGTACGACACAATCACTGTACTTCTAATAGAATCCTTTGTTCAAACAATGTAGTCAGTTTATCCATAACAATCTATCCTTGAAAAAAGTAAACACCAAGTCGTCCGTATCAATTGGCGTACATCATTTCACTTCATTTCGAACCTTCATAACATCAGGTGAATTTGTATCCATCGACCAAGAAGAATGAGACACTTTGATCGAAGTTGCTTGGACAACCAAGAAGTAGAACTGTTTTCTATGTCTCTGAAGATCGCTAATAGTTTCACAGACGTCAAGTTTTTTGTTGCTAGTGACTGACTTCAATTAATATAAGCTGCAGATGGAGAGTACTATGTAGTGAATACGGGATGAATAAGTTAAGATTCGGTATCGGTCTATCTACGGCATCACTCAAATTGTGAATGAAGTAAGTCTCCACTAGCAACTCAAAAGATTCTCCTATACTTAGACGCCCAATCAACACATCTAACTCCACAACCAACACCGCAGTATGTTCAGGTTATTGAGATAGTAGTAAAACTCACTTTTGGTTGCAATTAGTAATCGTTGGGAATGTTAACAGAAACAGTAAGATACTGTCTTACTTGTCAATTTCTTCTTTAAACATTTTATCTTAGCAGAAAACTAAACGACTAATGGTTGAAATGCAGTCGACTGGTGTTCTCTTACCCACAGTGGTCAGGGCGATGTCAACGAAACAATGTCCCCGGATAGACGCAAGGAAAATATTTTCGAATGGACAACAAATTATATGTATCTTACTGGAATTGTAACTGAGAAATGACGGTTCAAAATGAGTACGTGGAGTGATAAGTAGTGTATGGGATCAACTTACAAAATAATATGAGTAATAATAATACATACGATCATCGAAAGTTCTACAAAATAACACAAAATTGTGTGTAGAATAGCTTACCAAGATGGTTTAAAGCCAGTGTGTGATGCATACCGATCGCAAACTGACGCCAATCTTGATCCGGATCAAATCCAAAGGCTCGAATTAACATGAACTGAATAAGGGGACCCTGTCGAGCGATCAGCTGGGCTTCTGACCTGTCAGCTTCCTGACGATCAGTTACTAGCTTTTCAGCATTCTCAGCCATATCCAGTTCGATGTCAACAAACTCTTCCGTAGAATTACATGAAAGCGATTTTCCATGACCGGTTGTATCGCGTAATGCCAGCTGACCATAATTATTTAGACCACAGGCATAGATGGCACCAGTCATTTGACAACGAGCGAATGTAGCGAAACCTCCTGCCCACACATCGGAAAAACGGACGGCTCCACGAACTCGACATTCAGTAGGTTGAAGTAGTGAGCCTAAAATTCAATAATAAATCACAGGAGTACGAAATAGAAAAATCAAGTTGTTACAATGTGCTCTTAACATCTGAAGAAGTACAAGGATGTATTTGACACTACAGATTAAAAATTATGGTTAATATTTTAAAAAGTAGAGCACATGGGACTAAAGTATGAAGGTATTAGTGGGCATGTTATGACAATAAAGATTTCCCCTAGCTTTACTTGCTAACGAAACAACAATACTTAGGTCCACCAGAAGTGCTGTTCGGCTCAATATGAAATAAATAAAAGGTTGAAATTCGAAGGGCCTAGTTTTAAACTGGACAAAAAGTTTTATTAGCAAATAGAAGAAATGTTGCATATAGTGCGATGGCAAATCTGCTTAAATCCCCTCTATTTATTCATAGTCATCGATACTTCCTAACTACATTTAGAAAAGTACCTTCTCCAAAAGAAAAAGATAGTTGAGAGATAATACAGAACAGCAAACACGCAAAGGAAATTGATCGGACCTGACAACACTAAAATTACTGACTTTTTGATCTACTTAAAATAACTTCTTCTTGAGAAAGTACAGTTTACAAATCTTGAGGTATTCTATCAAAACGATCAGTTTAAGACATAAACAAAAATTTTGGTTTTATTAGTTAATAATAAAGATGGATGCATCTAAAACAAGAAGCCAAAGGGATCATCTTATAGACACCTAACCTGAGTCCAAAAAAGCACATTAGACCATTTTGTTTGCCCTCATCAGCAACAGGTCTATCCTACTCTCCACTAAATAGTAGCTTTATTTTCGTAAAAGCTCAAGTCATATACAATAAAAACGAATGTACATTGATTATACTGGCTGTTGGAATAAGATGTCTATAAACTTATAGCAGTAGCACCTGAAACAAAAGTCATGAGTTTTGGAGCACTTAATTTATCTAGTACAAGTTTATACACTCAGCTGCTTTGTACCATACTTGTGTGATGGCTAGTAGTGCCACCCAATGTCCGGACCGAATTAAGTAAATCATTGCTCGAACCTGGGATCTGATGGCTAAAGGAGGAAGACGATATGGCAATGTAACTACAATACAAGTTTTGTTAATTCAATCCTCCTGATATCCAAATGGAAAGTTAATGTAAAGCTAGCAAATCAGTCAGTCATACGCAACATACGCAACAAAGTTGTTAAGGCAAATCCCAGAGTAGTAGAGGTAGTAGTAGCATTATTGATAAGAAATAAGATTAGGCGCAGAAGATACGACTTAAAAATAAAATAAGTAGTGAAATGGCGACAACATTTGTGAGATAATTTAGAAACCTAGGATTTAAGAAAAGAAAAAGAGTGGATCTAAAGCAAAGTAACAACCCAAAACATGTCTGAACGTGGATACAACTTAAATTCGATATCTTTAATGACTGCTTATAGAAACTGTCACAGGCCAATTTTCAAAACAGTAGTTTAATATTACAGCAAAAGATGTAAAGTATATCAAAATGTTTTCCTTACTAATCCCTGAACGACCACCATCTTTAGCAAACCGTTCAGCAACACGACCCAGTTGACCTTGTTCACCACATCCCATAGTATAGAGCCGACCTTCATCTGTCAGACAAACCAAATGGTCTTGTCCAGAAGCAATTTTCACTACATGTGTACTAGGAGTTAGAAGCGCTGTATTTATCGATCGACTAGATAACTTGGAATCATTGTTTGAAACACCATCATTGTTTTCAGTGGAACTGTTCATTGCATAAGCTAGTAATAGTCGCGGAGTTGTACAAATCTCCCCAGGTTGTGTGAGTCCTATAGGACCACTAGCTCCTCGGAACGTTCCCCACAACCACACCTGACCATTGGTATCTAAGGCTGCAGTGTGACTATCACCAGCGGAAACCTAAACAACAAAGAAAGGGTTAGTTTACTTATTGTACAAATCCACGAGACAAGTTTGAAAATAGGACAAAGTCATTTAATCATTCTAGAGTAGTACAAATAGTAACGATATTAATGATGATATAGAATACTATGAATACACGAAGTGATTACGAAAGAATAAATCCGAGTAATCACGCCAGTCAATGAACAATCACTATTTCACTAACAGATTTATCGTACACACCTAGTAGCCTCCGTCTAATCTCGAAATTTCTAACTAGATGGTTCCAAAATACACGAAAAATACTTCGAAGACATCTATGATAGAATACTAGTGACACACGAATATCCTCTATTGTTAAAGACTACGTTTTAATCATAAAGAATAGGATAAAGTTCTACTCAGTATACTTGCCCTTTAGTTGATAGATCGATGTATCGCTTACTTCACAAGTGATGCAAGTTGGCAGAAGCCGAACAAGCGTTCTGAATGTGTCGATAGTTCATCATGCACCAACCCATCAGGGCTGATGAGACTTCCAAGATAAGTGAAGTGTTCAATCCCCTCAACTACTTCATTTTTCGTCATTACTTTGGGCGTTGATGCAGACCAATCCTGAAGCAACATCTTGTGTTCGGAGGGGGATAAACATTTCAACTATGGTTGGATTGTTGCTCAAGGTGATCCGAAGATTGAATCCACGAGACTATAATTTATGGACGAACCAATCAGATTCGCGATAACAGGTCTTGGATCATTAGATTTACACACTATGAAAATAAACTATACGATTAAAATCAAATGTAATATTTTGAAATGTTTATCAGTTACTTACCATAACTATCTTTACCTTCGTTGGAAACGGTATAAGTCCAAGATGACACTCATCTACAATAGGGTAAGAACCATTGTGATCGCATGAAGACAAATCACAGGATCCTGACTCCGTACCCGTTGGTCTACCCAATGCTCCCTCATCATTGCAACCACAGGTAGCAACAGTACCATTAGTTGTCAGGCAAACAGAATGCATGCCCCCGCAACATATTTGTGTGAAATAAGAAAAAGAATTTTCTTTGGTTGTTTGTAATGCATTAAGACTTGTAGCACTTGGGAGCGCAGGTCTTGAACGTTCTGTTACATCTGGTCCCAAACCAAGTTGGCCAGTATCCCCAACACCGAGGAAAAGAGCAGTACCTGGAACAGTAGTTGTAACGTTGTTTCTAATTTGCTTTGTGTGTCCACTTAGTTGTGATGGTGGAGAATGAGGGCCTCCAGAAGTTTCGACTGAAAATGACGTGATTTTTAGAGTAACAAGAATTTACTTACTGAGACAGAAATGACACTAACTCAAAAATCGTAATTAAAAATGATCGGAAAAAGCAACAAACATTGATTTTGAAAGTCTCAGTAAAATGACTGATTGGTTACCTATACAAAGTCTACGACTACTTGAAAATGATTTTTGTAATTGTGTATTTGTCTGACTGACAACGGGATAAGTTATTCAAATACAGTACCTTGGATGCATAGAACGGGTCTACGTTAATGACCAGTAATCTACTCGTTCACACGGGTAGGGTTTCAAACAGACTGGCCTGCACTTAAAACAATTTGCTCTTGAACCAAAACAAAACGTCTCTTGAAAACACATTGTCTAGTAGTATAGGACGAAATCGGAAAAATCGTTAGAAAATAAGTAGCATACCGGGAAATAATGGAGCACCGACTATTTACTGATTTATTGGCACTATTTACATTTAATATTGTGAGGACCTAAAGCATACTCGTTCGTGTCTCCCTATACGTTCATAAGAGTTCAATGTGAGTATCAGTAACCATAGTGGGATATGAGTATGCTTTTTTCCAATTATACTGCTTGATTTTTTTTAATGAACGTTTTAAAAACGTTTTCTATTGATGTTAAATTATATCATGTGAACTTGGGTGCCAGAAAAACATTGTTTACAGCCATAGTGGTGGATCTATAAAATATTGACTTTTAAGACATACTACTTACTAAAATGATCACTCCAGATAACAACAGTAAGCGAAGTTGTTACTATATTTTATTATTATTTGAACACATAAATATTGGTACAAAGGGGAACCATATATATATGCGCCTCACAAATCTCATTTGTTTTGTGTGAGGGCTGTGATACTGCTCAGGTGCACAAACTGAAGCAGGTGGTTTTCTTAGGGGCCCACACCCCGAGCCTTTGACCTGAAGGTCTAGTCTACAAGGCAGTGGAGCATCGTAAGGAGATGCAGTCCCATGGTAGCCGGTGACCAAATAATTGGTTCATACGCCATTTGTTCCTTCAGGATACTGGAGTCCATGTGCACCATTGGTTTGGAATCAGGGTTTTCCAACTCCCCTAGGTGAACTCGCCATGTCCACCAACCCGGTTAAAGCGCCGGACATTCGCTTTTCGTCCTCTCAATTTCGTAAACAACACCCCCGCCATGAGAAGGCAGTGAGTAGGACTTCCCTGGCAGAGACTATATATTCGCGTGGCCATGTGAGAGCATTTCGAGAGGGAGAGCGGACTCTCCCCACTTTCGGCCGTACCAGGGCATTTGGGGGCTGTTACTGTATATACTACTATCAGATCAAATAAAATGAATACTGAATTGTTCTGTGCATAGGCAACCATTCCCATTACCCTATAACGAAAAACTTGCGGAACAGCAGAGAAATCTGAATTTACTCTTCTAAAAAGTTAACTTACGCGCCCGTTTCCGTGCAGTCAACACGACATAAATATAATCTACAAATATTAACTTGATCGGATTGAGACGAATCGCATAAGTACGAAAAATGACTTAAGCAAGGGAAAATAGTTCTATCATCACCAATCGAAAAGTAAAGGAGAACAAGGACAGAATGACAGGTTATATGAGATAATATTAATCACGATGTAGAGTCAACGTGAATGTGCCGTCACACCACTTAAACTTTCCGAACAGATTTTGACTGCTATATGGATACTGACTGGCATATCTACATGGCTCTACACTAGTCTTGGACTCTTCGACTCGATGTCAAGTTTTCTGGTCATATTCTTACCTAATCCGGTAACATCAACTACAACTTTACAATAAAGTAGACGGAGATCGAGAATGTAACATCTCTTCAATCTATCTAAATTGACATCTTCAGCCGCTTCATTAACGTCAGTCTACGTCTAGCATTAATACCCATTAATCGATAGTTTTATCATACACGATCGATATTTCGAAGTACTTATATCAGAGACTGCGATGATACCAAGTTTCCTGACAATAAAGATTGCCTCATACTATAAATCAATGAAAACACTTATGTAAAAAGTGAAACCTGTAGGTCTTTAGAATTCCCTTTATCGCACTTGAAACTCATGATATTAGTGGGGGAAAGTGTTGCCGAATCAGTGACCAAGTTTTTAGAGGTGGAATATTTAAAACAAAAAGCCATTGAAGCTACTACTTGTGATAAATACCATGACTGACCGTTGCTGCTACCTTGACGTGGTGGTCGGGCTTGCCTATCGTGATGATCCAATCGAGCTATGCTGGCTGGAACAATCGTTCCTCAAGGTCCTACCATGCCAGACAGGTCGGTTGAAGAGCGGTGAGACTAAAAGCAGCAATCCCAAGGTCCGAAGGCGAAGTCGTACTGCTGACTGTACAGAGGTGTGAAAGCAGTAAGGTGTTTCCTTCAGACAACCAGCATGACAGCGATGCTGCCTTCCCACAAGGAGGGGTTGGGTTAGAAAAGGTCGACCCTAAAAATGCACACCTCGCCTTATCCCACGGATTTCCGTCTCCGGCGGTAAGGACTTTTGAAGAACGGAGCTAACACGTCAAAAATCCCCCACAAAAAGGCCGTGCGTGACCGGCCTCAAGCAGATGTCCCTTGGGCACTGCGGTCACGCTCCCAGGTCGTTAAGACCAACACTAATCCAACTTCTTTTTCAGGTCCCTCAAGAAATACCCTTCCACGGTGTGGGCAGCCGGGAAGTGATACTAGCCCTCATACCCTTAACTGCACACAAGACCAAGTTGGTCGCTTTCAAATCCTTCCTACACCTAATAACTCTGTTATCTCCTCGACTAACCCTTCCCACGTCCTTTTATCGCGTCGCACCGCTAGGGCAAACGATTCGAGTACACAGAACGTTATTCCTGGTCTCTTGAAACCACGCTCTAAACTACATATAGGAACTTTTAATGTCCGAACATTGTGCCAAATAGGACAACAGGCTTCCTTAGCTAGAACTCTAGAATCTTACACCATCGATGTGTGCTGCGTCTCCGAAACGCGCATACAAGATCCGAGTAGTGTCATTCATTTGACCGCACCTAATCAAAATAAAGTTTCATCTCGATACACGCTCCGTGTATCTGGAAGCCCTGACGCTGCTTCCCGTGGCCTCGCTGGAGTAGGTATAGCATTAAGTCCTAGGGCAGAACTAGCTCTTTTAGACTGGATCCCAGTAGACAGTCGTCTATGCGCTGTTCGACTAAACGGATCAGTAAGGACTCGGAAAGATAGGGAAATTCGTCGTTGCCTCTTCGTCGTCTCTGCCTACTCTCCCACTGACTGCAGCTCAGACGATATAAAAGATGAGTTCTACAGGAAACTTTCTGACCTTCTCCGAGAAGCTAGGCGTTCTGATGTAGTAATAGTAGCAGGTGACTTTAATGCTCAAGTAGGTAAACTAAGTGAAAGGGAAGGACACCTGGGTGGATCTTATGGTGTCATGGCGAAAAGAACAGATAATGGCGACCGTCTGTTGCAGCTATGCTCAGATAACCGCCTATTTCTTGCAAATACTAACTTTAAGCATAAGGAAAAACATCTTTTGACCTGGCGACCCCCGAATTCGTCCCAACGTTGGACCCAATTAGATCACATCGCTATCAGCCACCGATGGAGGGGCTCGATAGAAGACTGTCGCTCATTCTGGGGCACATGCTTAGATTCAGATCATGCTCTAGTGCGAGCACGTATTTGTCTGCGTCTTACTGGACGTAGGAAAGACACTGCAGGGAAGCCTCTAAGGGTTCTACTTAATGGTAGGCAAGCTAAGAATATATTTCAGGAACAACTAGAAAAACAGTTAGGCAGCCATGTAAGTTGTGTCCACCCCGAGGCAGCGTGGAATGACATCCGAAAAGCTGTGGAATCAGCAGTGATATCCGCTAATAAGGTAAACCATAACGTTAGGGAGAAACAATGGATCTCGGCAGCATCTACCGCACTGATAGATGCTCGTAAACTCATCCCACCTGGCTCTGAGCATAACGAAGAGCGGAGTCAACTTAAGCGCAGGCTTATAAGAAGTCTACGTAATGATCGTGAACAGTGGTGGGTAGCGAAAGCAAGAGAGATGGAAAAGGCAGCGGCAATAGGTAACAGTAGGCAGCTATTCAGACTTGTTAAAGAAACCGGTATTAGGAACCCGAATATCAGTGAAACCATCTCAGATAAAGATGGGCATA
>NW_017386046.1:168158-170283 GCF_000237925.1 Schistosoma mansoni
ATAGTTTTATCATACACGATCGATATTTCGAAGTACTTATATCAGAGACTGCGATGATACCAAGTTTCCTGACAATAAAGATTGCCTCATACTATAAATCAATGAAAACACTTATGTAAAAAGTGAAACCTGTAGGTCTTTAGGATTTCTGATTATACTCCTACTCATGATATTAGTGGGGGAAAGTATCGACAACTGCATCTCTGTGCTTTTTAGAGGTGGAATATTTAAAACAAAAAGCCATTGAAGCTACTACTTGTGATAAATACCATGACTGATAGTTGGTTGACAAACTTGTGCTACGACATATCTAGACCCTGACAAGAAAATTTAACCTGAGGAAAGACAATGATTTGTTACTCTGACATATCCTAGAAGGACGTCTTTACAATTCTAGAGCAAGAGGGAATTAGGAAACAACTCAGTATCTATATGTAGCTAACCGTACAGACCGTTAATTGACGTTATCATATCTCATTAACAGTAAAGACAACATGAACAAATTTGAGTCGGAAAATTTACATATTTTTTTACCAACTACAGGTCGCAGTAAACATGTTAATGTTTAGTTGGAATTTAAGCCGTTAATTAACGTCAGATGCCTGAACCGATGAGAAAGGTAACGGGGTCACAAGGATTTAATGGTAAAAATAGCGACATCAGATGTAATGGATAAAGTGTGATAGGAAGCGTGTCGAAATGAAAAAAAGCATACGGAAAAATAAGGTACTTATTACTCGTGAGGCGTAAAACAGAACAAGATGAAATATTTGTGGGGGCAGTAGGACAAGCATTTCAACTATTAGCTGTGATAAGCTCACTGCATTTGAATAATGATAACATGTGTGTACTAAGCCTGTTAAACAGAATATGAAACCCACAGTAAACCAATAGCACTCAGTATGGAATGTTTTCATAACGATTTATTTTAAGTTCGGTTGTATACACTTCATTTGGAAGCGCTATAGCAAAAACAAACTGTACCCCATTTGAGATCATCAAACTTACTATAGTTTAGTGAATATTATATGAACTAGCGATGAATTATATTACTCACAAATATACATGCACAAATAACTTGGTCAATATCAAAAAAGAACTATGGAACTACTTACACTTCCGGCGCTTCCTCAAACCACTGTCGAACGTGATTGAACTTCGTTTCTGACGAACAGGAACACCACTACTCTTAACAGTATCACGGCCATCCACATTTTGAGAGGACGGTTTGATGACCATGCTAGCACACAGGTTGAATAGGCCACCAAGCCGAACAAATGAAGCAGATGTTCAATGCCTAAATAGTTTCAAATAGTTGTAGACGAAATAGAAGGAGCATAACAGGTTTCCGTATCCAGAGGATTGCTGATGGCTACATGCAGAAACCTAGGCATACTTATCAAACAGAGGAGAAATGTTATCAAATTTTAGTGAATACTATCATGAGTCCTTGAGAATGTACCGTTTCCTCTTAAAAGACTCTTTGAAAGTTGTTTTGACCACCTCAGTCGGCAGCAAATTCCAAAAATTCTCTACTCTTAAAAAGTGAAAGGTGTCTCTTCTGTCCATTTCTCTATCCTATGTCTCTGATTTCTGACTGCAGCTCCTGAGGTTTTTATTAGGACTGAGTCTATGTAAGTACTTAAGAGGGTGTCCATAAGTATTTGTGATGTTACAAGTCATTTTAAGGTCACCTTTCGTGTTATTATGCTCGAATGGATAGAAACTCAGTGAGTTGATGTGCTCTTCATAAGGTTCGAATTTAAGTACTCGAACTCATTTCGTGGCTCGCCTTTGGATACATTCCAGAGTATTCTTACCCTTTTGGAGTGAAGAGAAAACCTTATATTTCCATACCCTCAATGGAATCAAACAAAACTATCTAATATTAGTAAACAGAGATGGATAGTGGCTAGCAGTGGAATCCAGGACGCGCGTTTTGTCCTATTTGGGACTCGTCAGCTGGATGTACCTGCATCTCAGAGTTGATGTTCACTCTGGGACTCGAACCCAGTACCCTCGCTTCAAACGCCATCGCGTTATTCACTCGGCCACTGAGTCCTGATAGCCACTTGCTTGTGCGATGGGGTGAAGTTTGAATTCACTTAGTATTGTTTGTTGAATC
>NW_017386046.1:170483-179116 GCF_000237925.1 Schistosoma mansoni
AATAGGACAAAACGCGCGTCCTGGATTCCACTGCTAGCCACTATCCATCTCTGCTTACCATGCTTATGAATTAGGGTATATCGAGGCAATACGCACAGTATGCACATATGCCAATTAGAGACTGACCAGTTGCAGTCCTAACACATCGATGGGAAGATTCAAACAAACAATACTAAGTGAATATCTAACATTAGGTTGAAACTTTTCACTGCCATACTGGCTAAAATTGCGCCTCAACACTTGCCGTGCAAGGTATGTTAGCAAGGCATTTTCGTTGTTATTGGCGTAAGACTTTAGATCATAGAGTACCAATACTCCTGTCTTATTCAACTTTAGATATATCTAGAGGGAAGTAACCTAAATTTTATGTGTAGTCTGAAGCATGTCTCAGAAGCATTATTTTCCATGAAGTGTCGAAAGTTAGTTCGTTGTTATCCACCCAACTTTGAAGTTGATTCATATCCTCCTCAAATTTCAGCTTATTATGTTGGTTTTGAACTTCTCTCTACAGTGCAACATCGTCTGAGCAAAGTAATAGCACAGAAGATTCTTGCTGAGGAACGTTGTAGTGACCTACTTTTATGTGAAACCACCCTTTCACGATCAAGGATAGTTGCCTCCCGCAGTCAGGTTTCTTGTACAGATAAGACTCTTCCTGAAACCATACTTTTATAATGAAAAGATTATCGATGACAAGTTGTAGGATTTAATTTGTCCTTTAGATATTCTACTAGAACTGTAAACTCAGTACTGGCGATCCCAGAGTCTATGTGAAAGCTACAGTCAGAACAAGGACAATTTGGCTTTAAACTTTATGTTTCTAAACATAAAGACAATTAGATTAGTACACTAATTAAGGGAATTACGGTCATTAAGTAGTACGCACAAACGTACCGACCAGTATTGTGTGTCTCATCGAAATGAATAAAAGTTACCAGCCACACTAATACAACGGGATATTAATGTCCTTTAACTGACAGGTCACATGCAACAGGGATAGTCTACAGACACATTAGACCAGATTGTCGTGGTTTGCGCCTAAACAACGATTCGATTGGTTAGTTATGGACATAACGAACACAAGTGGTCACGCAGGCCGTCGTACACCAAGAACTCCCTGACTTTCGACAGCATTGAGATAGGTGCTACCGGCTAGTGGCTCGAAGGTTTATGACGTCGGCCTACTTTGAAAAGTAGTGTGATGTGAGCCAGCTTCCGATTTTCTGGGACAGTGTCCTGGTTTAGCGAATGTGAGAACACAGCAGTGTTGTTAAGATTTGATCCTATTCTCTCGGCATATCAGAGTGAACTATATCCGGACCAAAAGAAGTGTCTCTGTTCATGTGCCAGTTTTTGATACATCAGTGCAGCGCTCAGGATGACTTCTGAGACTCTTGTCGAATTGGTGATGGAGCTCTTATTGATGTAGTTTGTATGTGAGGGTTTGAATTTTTAAACTTACTATTCTGCCGGAATCTTAATGGCATAACCGTCGTTGTTGATTGGGCCATTAGGACCGAACAACTAAGAAACTCAGACCCTGGCATGTCGGAGAGTCTGCATGACGAATTAAGCTCATCGGATTTAAGGCCAGTATACTGAATAGCTTTATGTGGTACTGAGGCCAATCTCCTATTGTAGCCTTTGTTCGTTGGCCCCCTTCTTGTTTGAAACCTTTATATGTCCAGTTGTCACTAGTTCGTTTATATTTCACCAGCAGTGCTTTCTGAGTTGTACCAACCAGCGAGTGTGATTCTTTATGGTTACGTTGCTCGTATCTTTTCGGGACCGTTTGAAGTGAGAGTCTATAATCGTCAGAAAAGGTAATATATTCAGAATGGATATAAACATGTAGTACAAATAGTCAGGATATTCTGAAACTAGAACTAAGCTATTGGCGTGAAAAACAGTAAAACCGAATAGTGGGCTAAAGCAAAGCCACAGTTAACTATTAATTCAGACGAAACTCAGAAAGAAAATTGTCTGCTGAACTTAATGCTCACGATAAATTCAGATTTAAATCTGCACCTTCATTATGTGAGGACAGAGAAAACGTTTGGAAAATGCAAGTCAAGTCAGGGCAATACTTCCCATTCGTATAGCGCGTGAAGATGTATATAACACCAGTGCCCATATACATTTGGTGTGTAGAAAACGTCACCTCTATGGGCTTACAATCAGCAACGCGAGAGAAGCAGTTTTGTAATCGCCTGATGTTTGGGGCTAGTCCCGTTTCTTTTAATGGGCTGCATTAACCGAAGTCGTTTGATCATTCGTAACCACTAGATCACAATAAAGTCAGATGTGATGCGTTTATCCTGCTCTAAAGACGACGAAAAGATGTTTCACTGTTCTCTGGACGCAACTGAAATTGGCCTCTTATCACGATCATAATAATCTTTGTCTTCTTTTAGAATTAAAGCATTTCACAATATTCGCGCAGAAGTCTTATTCAGAGTCTTTCCAAGCCCAAAATTTCCCTGAATTAAATTTCCTTGCATACGTTTGCGAATTTTCACCTCTCAATATACCCTAAAAATGATTTATTTGATGGTCTCTACGTTTCACACATACAGCTTACCCGTATTCACACTAAACACGCATGTCTACAATCTAAAATGAATAAATGCTTGTGAAAACTGCGAAAACGCACTTCATACAAGAATTCTTCGTGAGAATATGTAATCAACAATGTTAAACCGTAATGGTCACAAAATATCCTTTCAAAAGGTTTCTCTACTACAAAAAACCTGTAGTTATTCTTTTACAAAATATAACGTTTCAGGGAACTGTGCAGCGACTTCAGCCGTGACCACTGGGCAGTTGCCATGCATCACCGACTTGATTATTTTCCACTGGCTTGTCGATACTAGACTAGAAGTTGGAGAGCTCACAGCAGCTTTTGCCCATGTCTAAAAAAATGCTACGTTTAGTTTACAGGCAATCCATGAAAAAGCTCTTGCCAAATACAGAAAAATGTATTTTCATCTCAATATGGGTTCACAGAGAACATACTCTAAACTTTTACACTAGCTAGGATCTTAAAGCAGGTAATAACACTTTATTTATTCTGGAAACGTTTTACAGACCGGCCATTTTCCAGTTGCATTCGTGTTGATATAACGAGGCATTTACTTCTCTTTTTAACATTAGGATACTGTTAGTCAGTAATTATTATGAGATATATATGTATGGACTGGCCAAATACTTACAACCGCTCGACCCTTAACTATTTACAGGATGATATGAATAGATTGCATAAATTAATTATCAGATCAAGATACGTTGATGGATCATTTATGCCTTGAATGATTTAGTTGCATAGAAATGGATAGTGGTATAGACTTTCCATTTAAGTTCATTGGTTTTCAAAATTCATACGCAGTCTAGATAATCTAGAAAGAGTACAAAAAGTCAATTCCAAAACGGAGTCAGGAACTGTAGCTAACGTTGAAGACTACCGCTCCATAGATGTGACAACAGTAGTGGGGAAAGTAGTCAAGACGGCAGTTATTCATCGTCCACTTGCTAGTAAGCTAGTTCTGACCCTTGATATTAGTTTTTAAGGTTCAGGTCATGTGACGCATCCCTGGTAGACTATACGAATGATATAACTCTAAAACGAGGCAACGAGTTCCTTGTATTAGTTCTATTCTTAGACTTTAAAAAAGCTTTTTTCAAGGTCTCACACAGTAGGCTTCTCATCAAATTAAACTTCTTCGAAATTAATAACCCACAGTATTCGTGGTATGTGCTTTATTCCCAGCCGAACGTAAAAAATATTGAGGTACAACGACTCTCTCCTCACCGAAACCAATAACTGGTGAAGTTATCCAGAGAAGTGTGCAAGGCCCACTCTAGTTTTTTATACATATACAGAGGGAACATCTGAAATCATAATATTGGGGAAACCATAATTATATGCTGACGGTCTCCAAATATTACACAACTTTAAGTGAAAGTAAATCCCTGACTCGAAATAACCTTTGCAGCCTATCTATCTGGCGTGAAAAATGGCAGTTATTATTCAAACACAAGTGCGGTTTCACGCATTTCAAGAAACATAGTACCTCACTTAGAAAAATGTATAGTTCAAATACTGAACTTAGCTCACGATCCAGTTGTTAATCGCACACGAGGCTTAAAAGTTGGAAAACGTGCCCCCTCAACTGTTTACAAATCTAGACGGCTGACCGCCCTCATAACACCGAGTTTCTTCCCAAAGAAGGCTAAGCTTTCCGTCACCAAAAATGTGTATGAGCCTCCATTGAATACTGCTAATTTGTGTTTTCACGCATGAATGCTACAGACAAGATGCGAAAGAGCGTCCAAAGAAACTTCCCATGTCGACTATGTTCTCGACTACACAGCTATATGTAAACATCTCACCTTAGAACCCTTATGGCACTGTCGAAGAAGGAACAGTCTAATATTTTTTCTACATACTAGTGTATGGTCCTGTAGTGGCATTGGATCCTAACCACAAGATTTTTGAAACCGAGCGTATTAGTACTGAAGAAGTTTGCACTCAATAAATAACACGAATAGAAGGTAAGCCATGCATATCTAGTCGTAGAAAATTTTTCCGGGAGCTGTTGAATAATAGCAGACGATATTCCGTTTGTTAGGTCATGCGCATGTGTGGCTATATAAAGAGACAAAGTACATGAACCATTGGGCTGCTATCGGTACTGTCTGTATAATGAAATCAGGTTTGTTCCAAGCCTTTTTGATGGGGTCTAAACATGATATGACAGACTGCCCTGTTATATACTACATTGAAGTCGTACCGTTTTACTGACTAGCTTCCTTTACACTGACGGCCAGGTCATCTTGCCTTTCAGGGCTCAAACTGTACTCGACCACGAAGGCTTTATTCTGAAGGTCAAAGTAGAAGTAAAAAGTGTGACTACTACCAATACTTTGGTCAAGCCATGGTGTCTACTTATCGTCTCAGGTCAACCTTCATTGAAATACACGACTTTTGATTTCTGATTCAAAGTCTGATGATCAGTCTTCTTAGGTAAGGACATAATCAGTTTGATGAATAATTTGGCTGAGTTTCATAGTTGTCCCATTGACCCCATGGACTTAAATGGAATTTTGAACTCATATTCAGCCAGTAAGGTTTACAATCAACGAATTCTTTAGAGAGTCGACTTCAGTTCACCTAGCATCAGCTTTCAATGGACTGCAAATTGTGTTAGACAAGTGGGAGTGCGTTGGATAATTGTGACATGCTCACAGCTGAGGGATGGGTCTTCACTTGCCTGTGGAATCGTCCAGGCATGACACAATCTTTCAGTTTCAGGTAGTTGTATAGTTTTTAGAGGGTTTAATTGCAATGTAGATAAGTTCACATTCTAATTGGCGTCCATGCTCAACTGTAGCTGTTGAATGGTAAGGAAAGATTGAAACCCATCATCCGACAAACACACATTCACTGTTTCAACAATTATGTCCCTGATAAGCACTGCTTCTGACCGCCATTTGTGGCTATCTACACACGTTAGAAGACAAAACTATCCACTAAACTGTGGAGGGGCCTGACGAACCATTATAGACACGGTCGAACAAGTCTTAGGGGTCGCTTAGGGACCAGAAGAATCTGGTTACCTGAAGCGTTTGACAGTTTATTCACCAGCGCGCCAACTGGCTCACTTTCACACTCACGCCAGATCAACGCGGTCATTCGGTGATGAGGACAACTGTTACTCTAACATCTTGCTAGAAACGCGAAGGAAATGTTTCAGCACTAATAGAGAATCCCTACCCTTAGATGTGCCGAAGAGCATGATTGCCCTACTTATTTACACCTGTTCGATTAAAAGTCATTCTGAAAAATGATGTCATTCTTCAGAAGACGGGAGTGCTGTATAAGTTTCATTGGTCACAAAATATTAGAGAAATTTATTGATCCTGATTTGCCCTCAACCACACCGTCTAAACCGGAAACATGTTGTCTGTCAAAAGTGTGTAAGGGCCATCTGTCATGGGAAACCTCAGTACACGTTACAGAAAAACTTTTATTGACACCTTAAATACCATCGGTCAAGAGATTCTCTCAAATTCCAGTTAGACATAGCAAAGTGTAAGCCGTAGGAGGTGCCGTTGGCAGATCAGCAAATAACCAGGAACCAACCAGTGTGATGGTTCTCGCAGTGCCTGGGCTAGTAGATGGTAGTCGAGATAATGCCCACCAACACGATATGCAGCATTGACGTTGGCTATCAAGTAGCATATACTTTCACATCGTCACGATAATTAGCTTCCCCAAGATACCACGTCCGTTACGCCTCACAACCATTAAGTTCCTGCGTTTGACGGGTGTGAGCCTCAGAGACCGCGAGGACTTAACAAAGGCTCTTCAAGCCCAGTACAGCTTGAAATGCCACCCCTGCATTCACACCAGGTGTTATGAAAGCCGACCTATATTGGTAAGATAACAAAAGAAAAGCTCAACAAAACACATTTTGGTGTCGGTCGACCGGGATCAACGACTCATGAAACAAGCCGCAAACTGATAAGCTTTTTGTTAAGGATGCCAATAATCACACACCAATAGTAAGTGGTGGCCATAATACTTTCATGTTTAATGTAGTCATAAAAGATGAACTTGGGGTAACAGGGGAGTTTCCAAACTTTGATACAATGTAGCAGACTCTAAGACGATGAGGAAGCGTATTCAACGCGCTACATAACCACGGCAGTGATGGGGGCCAACTGTGTATTACTGTAACAGCTCAGGTTGGTTGGTTAAGAGTTGACTCCAAGCAACCAAGCATATGCTAAAACAGTATTGTTCAAGTATTCATTCACTTCCTTACTTTTTGTAAGCGTTATATTCCCTATTATCTTATATTGAATGTTGAGAGCCTTTATTTGTCTGAACAGATAATCCCACGCTCCACTGTGACTGTGCGAAGATCGAAATAAAGACCTATTCACTACTTCTCTGGTTTCTTCTATCAATAGCACGAGGGTTACCTATAGGCACGAAAGTGGTGAGCCCTTTTTGAACACAATTTAACCTCATTTCTGTTATTAATCTTTTTTTTTACTTAATCGTAAAAGTAGACCGGATTATCCGTAAACTAAGTTGAGTATATAACTAGTTTATTCCGTATTATCTTAAGTTATTCGTGTTATAGTAACCATTTTTCGTGCTAACTTTATTGCTATATTTGTCACATAACTCATGTCAGACTCAATAGAAACCCATAATCTGGAGGATTTGTCACCAGTGGAGATAGACACTGTTATAACTACGAAATCCCGACTTCCAGAATTTGATCGTAGTGATCCTGAGTTGTGGTTTGCTCAACTAGAGCATTATTTCACGAGACACAATATCAAATCTGAAGGGATTCGCTATAGAGACTTGTGTTCTATCCTTCCTCCTTCAGTTGCCAAAGAAGTCCGTGACTTGATTTTAGATCCACCATCACCACAACCATACACCATCTTAAGACGAGAGATAATAAACCGTTTATCATTATCAGATAGTCAAAGAATCCAAAGACTTTTTCAAGGTGAAACACTAGGTGATCGGTCGCCGTCACAGTTTTTGCGTCACCTCCAAGTGTTAATGGGTGATAACACGGTGGGTGAAGCAGTCCTAAAACAAGGATGGATACAAGCTCTCCCATGCTACGTCCAACACTGTTTGGATGCACAAGATCCTGAAACCTCATTATCTCATTTAGCGCGTATAGCCGATAGAATAATGGAGAGAGGTCCTCCAACTGGACCAGGCACAATAAATCACACACAAAAAGTAGAATCAGCAAAAGACCCCGTCATAGAAGGACTCATTGCGAGTGTTAAGAGTCTCACTGAGGCTGTCACCAGAATGCAAATGGGTCATAGAAACAGGAGCAGGTCACCACAACGACCACGATCCAAGTCACAAAACAGGTCACAAATGTCCAGACAACCTGGGCAGTTTTGTTGGTACCACTGGAAGTTTGGTGTCAACTCAACCAAGTGCATGCAACCATGCGCCTGGCCTAAGCATAATTCTAAAGACAGCGGGAAACGAGTAACCCCTCCCCAGGTCGCGACGACTGAGGAGGGGCGCCTAAACAGTCTCTTGTTTTATGTTAGAGACAGAAACTCTGGCTTGAATTTCTTGGTGGATACTGGCGCTGCTCTTAGCATCATCCCTCAAAATAAAGCTGAGATTAGTCGAGAAACATCATCAATTACACTTCAAGCTGCAAATAAAACTAAAATTGCGACATTTGGGCAGAAGAACTTAACCCTAGATTTGGGGTTCAGGAGGCAATTCCATTGGGTTTTCACGGTATTCGACTTAAATCTGGCAATACTGGGGATGGACTTTCTAGAGAGATACGAATTTCTAGTTGATACCAAGAAACGGCGATTAACACTAAAAGAAACTTCGTATTACACAAAAGGCAAAGAAAGTCACATCAGCTCTCTTAACTTGATTCAAACTCCTCCAGTAGCAACAGCGAAATTCCAAGATATACTCGCGGAATTTCCAAACTTAACTAAACCAAACCCACAGCCTTTTAAAGACAAACTAAAAGTAAGTCACACTATCAAAACCGAAGGGTGCACCCGGTTTTTTGCAAAACCCAGGAGACTAGCACCAGATAAGCTCAAAA
>NW_017386046.1:179446-223954 GCF_000237925.1 Schistosoma mansoni
AATTAATGCAACCTTTGACAGATTCACTAAAAGGAAAACCAAAAGAATTCAAACTGTCTTCTGACGCTGTCGAAGCTATTAAACAGCTTAAAGATAAATTAGCTCAAGCAACTACGTTGATGTATCCGAATTCTCTTTCCCCACTTGCTTTGATGGTGGATGCTTCAGATAAAGCAGTAGGCGGTACCCTTAACCAACTGGTTAAAAACGCCTGGAAACCAGTTGCTTTCTTCTCAAAAAGACTCGCTCCAGCAGAGACAAGGTATTCTACCTTCGGGCGAGAACTTCTTGCAATCTACCTAACCATTAAACACTTCCGACACATGTTAGAAGGCAGGGAATTTATAGTCTTTACGGATCACAAACCACCAACGAATGCACGAAAAGCGAGAGCTGATAAATACTCACCTCGAGAAGTCCGACACCTTGACTATATATCACAGTTCACAAGCGATATCCGACATGTCAAAGGTCAGGACAATCAGGCGGCAGATGCTTTATCTAGGCTAGAAATAAACGTGCTACAGCAGTCTACAGTAAACTTCGAGACGTTGAGAAACGAACAAGAGCAGGATCTAGAATTACAAAACCTGCTTAAAACAAACAATTCAAGTTTTAATTTAAAACAGTTCCCATCACCTGTCGATGGTATTCTAATCTACTGTGACACGACCAAGGCAATGCCGCGACCTTTCGTTCCCAAAAGTATGCGAAAGTTGATATATAATAACTTTCATTCTTTGTCTCATCCTGGCGCAAAAGCTTCAACAAAACTAATCAATGCCAGATATATATGGCCGAATTTACAGAAGGATGTACACAAATGGGTTAGAGAGTGTTCAGCATGTCAACAATCAAAGATAAATCGTCACACAAATTCACCCATAGGTGTTTTCTCGCAACCAGATGCACGTTTTGCCCATGTGCATATCGACTTGGTAGGTCTTTTACCGCGTTCAAACGGTTTTAATTATCTTTTTACATGCATAGATCGATTTACCAGATTCCCTATAGCCATCCCGATAGCGGACATCACAGCGGAAACAGTAGCCAAAGTTTTCATGCAGAACTGGGTAACCATTTTTGGTACACCCATAACAATAACGACGGATAGAGGAGCGCAATTCGAATCCGAACTATTTAATAACTTGGCTAAACTTCTAGGCTCCAATAGGATACGCTGCACTGCATATCATCCTCAGGCTAATGGGATGATAGAACGTTTTCACCGTCAGCTAAAAACCGCCCTTATATCTCACTCAAACCCCAATCAGTGGACAGAATTCCTACCGTTAGTTATATTGGGAATACGAACATCTGTCAAAACTGACGCACAGTGTTCAGCTGCGGAACTGGTTTTCGGAACAACTCTGAGACTACCAGGTGAATTTATTGACCCTAATACTAACAGTCAAAAACTTAATTTAGAAAATTATGTAGATCAACTACGGGACCACATGTCTAAACTTAAGTCGATTAATACTCGTGAACAATCGCGCGCCGTATATATACCTAAAGACCTAAGCAATTGCACGCACGTCTGGATAAGATGTGACAAAATAAAAGCACCACTCAGTCCTCCATTTGAAGGTCCTTTCAAAGTCGTCTCAAGAAAATCTAAATATTTCGTGATAGAAAAACATGGAAACATCGACACAGTAAGTATTGATAGGCTAAAGCCGGCTTATCTAGATCATGAACCACCATACGCGTTGTTAGATCGTTTAACTGACAAATCCATTACGGAATCGAAATGTAAAGATGATAAATCTTTACAAATGACTAAAACGGTTCGCTGGGCACATCCGATTAGTCAGTCAAGGATGTTGACAGTTTCGACTGCAGGATAAAATCTAACCACGTAGCTAATCAGACCCTGCATCTACTTAAAAATAATTTTTTTCCTCATTCCGCCTCACATACAACTCCCCAGAACTTTTACCTTTGATATATAAGTGTTATGTTAAATATTTTTTTTAAATACTGGACACATAAGCTAGGTATTCCGAAACGATGGCTGAGGATTTTATTCAAACTCGTACAACTTACACTGGCAAATACAACGAATTCAAAAAGCAACCCAGGCGAGTTTTATAATTTCTTTTTCTGGTTAATTAACTATACTGGCTATACATATATACCATATGAACTAATTCTAAAAGTTTTCGGTCGAAGATATGTTTAGTAGCTTGATACAATTACTATGGTCAAGTACTTATTAAAGTTCTCATCATTTTTTTTTAAATTTCTGACATTTAAGAATCAATAACCGTGAAGATATGGTACAGTACGTTACTGTAAGGTTACTATCTTAGCCGCGTTGATTCCACATACCTAATTTTAAACACAACGTATAAAAGAACTGTTAAGTAATCATAACATTGAACTGACGATATGACTATCGTGGCTATGTTAACGTTAAACCAATTATTATTAGTGGCCCATACAAAACCCTGGAACTTAACACTAGCGTTATAAAAAAGACATGTTATGTCAATAGCTTATATATATACTTTTTTTCTCGGTTTAATAATAACGTAAAAAGAGTATTTGACACAACTGTACTTGATCCGCATACTCAACACAATTTTTTTTGCTTCTTAACCGTATATTCGTTTCCGTTTTGTGGATTACTCTGATGCACCCTTGGTTACGCACCTAGTTGTAAAAGGCGGTCATCACTGGCCCAAGGTCATGCACTTGATCGATTTTGTTAAAGAGTCCAACTCCTAGCAAGTTCACCCTTTTAAATATATGCATTACAAAAGAGTTTTTTTTGTTGTTTTCATGGTTCTTCGTGCACAAGATATCTACACTATGTCTATTTCCTTCCAGAATACTAATCCGTTCTGGAGGCCAAGCACCTACATGAACCGAACAATTATCAATTGCATTTATGTATTTCCATTTTGTATCTTATTATTTTATGCAGGCAGTCGAGCAGTTCTTCAGGTTTGCTTGATTTTCACCATTATCTTTGAAGTAGACTCTTATTTACTTTTTACTTGAGGGCGACTCAAGAGGCAGGTGGGTAAACACCTGATAGCCGGTCTGAGCATGGGAAAATCGTACCTCACCAACATGGTGTTGGGTAGCCCGCTCGCGGCACTTCCTCAGATATTCTTATTCCACATTCTCACACTTTCTCTTGAAAGCACGCAGCAAACCGTCAGCGATAGTTGTAGAAAAGATCACATGCTACAAAATAAGATGACAAGCTAGTAAACGAAGAGACATCCATGGACTATCGTTGAAAGCGTTAGTCGTAACTGATTGTAAGTCAAATAGTGAGCGAGTTGATAAATTCGCCTTGGGATGAGAAATAGAACTAAGGTGTTTTCGATAGATAGGTTAATCGAACCGACGTTCCTACGGAAGTCGATTCTAGGGGGAAGCTAATGTAACAGCTCAGGTTGGTTGGTTAAGAGTTGACTCCAAACAACCAAGCATATGCTAAAACAGTATTGTTCAAGTATTCATTCACTTCCTTACTTTTTGTAAGCGTTATATTCCCTATTATCTTATATGGAATGTTGAGAGCCTTTGTTTGTCTGAACAGATAATCCCACGCTCCACTATGACTGTGCGAAGATCGAAATAAAGACCTATTCACTACTTCTCTGGTTTCTTCTATCAATAGCACGAGGGTTACCTTAAGGCACGAAATTACCACTGTCAGGTAGTTGGGACATCATTCAGAATGGTACTCAATACAGAGTACTTCAGAGTTGGCGCACATCCAGAAAGCGAAGACCCTGATTTAAGCGATGTACAGAACCCTTGCTCCATGCCGAATGGAGAGCCCGATACAAATGGAAAGTCTCCTTATCGTAGAGTCTACTTGGCATTGAGCAACAGATGCAATGCCAAAGTCCGAAGCGACGGGAGATATTTCCAAACCAAGCCAGCAGCCTAAATGCACGCTAACCTCAAAATTCAGGATTTTAATCTCACCGTCCTCCAACCAACCTGTATGTCACTGTAGGACTTAAAGAAATACGTGTTCTAGCCAATATGGCTTGGCTGAGTAGTCACTATAGGCTAACTCCACCTCCACGTTAAGATAAAAGCTACGGTCAGGCATCTGACGGGCGAGACAATAATTTAAGGACGAACCAATCAGACATAAGACAACTGATCCTGGATATTGGCGTGAAATTTATTAATCCACTTGGTTAAATAGCGTTTTTGCATTTTAGGTTATGTCATTTCGTAGTGGAGACCCTGATTCCAACTCCTAACCCTAAACATCTGCTGCAAATCATAATTATAAGTCCTCCCATTATTTTACAGCTCTCATCTGGCCTTAGTTGGTAGGTCAACATTTTCAAGATCGCTTTAGAGTCGATCAAAGGTCGTACATAAATTATAGTCTCACCATCCGACCTATAATCCTGAAATACTGCGAGGAAGCTATTGGCAAACCAGTGTGACATATTCAGGCGCTTACTACATTCATACTGACTACCAAGATGATGTGAGCACTCCACTCTACAACAGAAAAGACCTAACCCTTTACAGACCAGTCGCGTTACTTTCAGTATTTTCGAAGTTAATAGAAGGACTAGTCAATAAACAAATGAAGGAATGCATAGATAAAAACTTTATCATCTATGAAGCTCAACATGGGTTTAATAAAGGCAGGTCACGTACGTCCAATCTACTCATAGCATGTGGAAGCTAGACGGCCTGCTAGGAGCAGAAGGTAAAGGCTCATGAAATATTCCTGAATTTCGCAAAGACGTTTGACAAAATTCCTCGTGTACTTCACATGAAAAAGGTTTCAATGACCGGTTACACGGACACCTTATACCTTGGCAGAGAAAATGCCTATGGAGTAGGAAGTTTCATACAAAGGTAAACGGAGTACAAACGAGTTTGGCGCTCTCATCATCAGGTACTTTACAAACAATAATCCTAGGTCTACTCTTGTTCTTGATCATCATTGACAACCTGTTGGGTGAAATAAGCTAGCTAGCACTTATCTTTCGAGATGACGTAAAGATCTGAAGGTCTATGGAAAGCGAAATGGGTTCATTTGAGCTTTGGAAGGACCTCGCAACAATGAAGGAATAGGTAGCAGACAACGAGTCAAAACTTAACCTGTCGAAATGTTAAGTCACAAACATTCTGCTTCATTCGACACAGTGTTTACAACCTCCATGAAAATCCGCTTTCGGTCGTTCCCATAAAGCGTGAGTTTGTAGAATTATGGTCTACTTCGTTAATAGTACTGCTTTAATAATAAACATAATCCTAAAATTGTAGATTTGTCATGATGTGACTACCTGTTCCATGTGATCTTATGTAGAAGTTGTAGTGCCGCGATTCGTTAATCGTTTACTTCGATAACCGTTATAATTCTAAACTTAACGGTGCGTAAAATCAGAAGACGAAGGATAGCAGCGACTACAGTTTATTGTCGAATAACTCAGGTCAGAAAGCTAACAACACCTGAGCGAATATCAACGAGCTAGTGAGCGGCAAGCGAGCGAGTAAACAGGCGAATAAGCGAAGGAAGCGAACGAGGCGAATAGCAAGTAATTACCCAGCTAATTTATAGTCAAATTTAATAAGGGCACAGCAAAGCAAAACAAAGGCTGATAATAATATTTGCGTGCATACACATAAGGGTAAGGAGTATGAGTCATCGAGTGATATTTAAGTAGTCAACATTTCGGATAGAGCGTCATGTGCTCTAGTGGTATAACAGTGCAAAGATATATGCAAATTGTTACTATCCAAATGACGATGTCTGTTAAGTAAGTTACAAAAAGGGCTTAACCAAAATTGGCTATAATCGAAATTGATTGTAGGATGGTTGCTATAAATTCACATTGTTGTCTACACTAGTTCTTCCTATAATAAGAATCACCAGTACATGATGGAGAACACATTTAGGCTGGAAACAGAACAATATATTTAGTATGAATAGAAGAGTCAGGTTACACAAGAATGACCAGGTCAGCACGTCTGAGCCATGCCACCCGACTCGATATAATTCAAGTTCCCGCTTTTTAAGGTTAACCGTTTCTTCTTGTCAATTGTTAAATATAAGTCTTTTCAGTAATTATATCTCGGCTCCAAATGTCATGATGTTCGGGTGCAATGACACTAGGAGTTCGAGCTCGTAACTATAGAGAACTTAGGTACCAGTTGATACTAAAAGGGGGTTAAGGACAAGTCAAACGCACCTCTTTACTTTGTGCTAAAGAAGATTGGCATAATCACCTCTGATTTATTCTCAAAACAGTCACAAATCCCTTAGACAAAGTACAGAGACGGGCAACCAAGTAGTTGATAGGTGTGAACCACAAATCTTACGAGGACAGACTCCCAAACCTGTGATTATTCTAGTTGGGTCACAGGAAAATAAGAGAGGACCTGATAATTGCATACAATATATTGCGTACGCCAAGCACGCCCCCCACTGGCACTAGCATATTATCAGAGCTTCATAGCCAAGCTCCTCAAAGCAAAACTCAGAAGACTGAAAATCAAGGTGATGACACCCTGGTATGCTCTAACTGTATCCCATAACAGTTTCCCTCGTTTGGAATGCCTTCCTAGTTGAAGTGAACGCAACCCCATCAGTGAATAGCTTTAACAGGAGACCTGACAAACACGAGCTCGCCCATAGATGACCATATCCCTCTTGAACCAGATGTGTCTGATGCATGCCTTATAAATTACCACGATTAAAGCCACCGCATGTCAGCAACTACTTCTTATCTCTCTTACTGTCATCTCAGTTCACCTTCTTGTTCTTCCAATTCTGTCTACTAATACATCTGACTAGGGCTCAATGACATTTCACTGCCCCTACAAAATAGTTAACTTATCTATTCTTGGAGCGATCTTATTCTCTTAGCATTCTGATTATCGCCTTATTACTTTTACATTGCAGCCAAGCAACCCCTTTCGTGGTAATGCGATAGCTGCTTTTATCCAGAAACCCTAGTCCCCTGAGATAAAAGCACTCTTTCTACAAGATATACAAATCCACAGATAACTACCAGACTGATTATACTTATCGCAGTCGCGTGACTAGACTGCCACCCAATGGAAACAACCAAATACCTGGCACCGTACCGAAACAGCAAGAAGTGAGCGCAAAGAAATCAATCGGTTAATGCAAGCTCGTGACCAAAATATTGGATCGTGGAAACGCTTACAAATCGACTTATTTTGGGCAAATACTCATCGCTTAGGGCTGGTATAACATCACCAATGTTTTCATCATTTTCATTCTATAAATATGCAAAGGAAAAAGAAATAAACTGGTTTAAGCAACCTCATCATAAATATGTTGGGTTGTATTGAATAGCCTTGGAACACATCCCAGTCGACCTTGACTAACTGGGCAGTCATATGGAATACCATGAATAATAGTTCTTTGGAGCTTGTGAACACGACACATATCTTACAGAATCTAACAACCAGTGAAAAATATTTATTTGCTACTTCTGCATATGCTCAAATAATTGCTTGTTTATGTGCACTGTTGTCATCCGTGATTACATTTCACCAAGTAATTCATTTAATCCATTTTAAACAGCTATAGATGTACTTTCACCTCAAAAATTACACATGTGTTTCTGAACAAAGATATATCATACGGGTGTTGATTTTAGTGCCGGCTTATGCCATCTATTCATTTTTAAGCGTTTTGCTTGCTATACATGCGATGGTGGACAGTATATACATCGACTTTATACACGACATTGCAGAAGGTAGTTAACTCATTTGCTTACCAACTTTCCAGCATTTGCTATTTACAGTTTTTTAGCTTTGTGTTATCAGTATCTTGGGGGGGAAGGTAATATCATGTTAGAGCTTACTGGAAAAACGATCAAGTAATTCTCAGGATCATTAATCTGAGTGTTTTAGTTTCAGTTTGCTTTATAGTACATGCTGCTTCGCTGGAAAACCGTACACCATATTGTTTCTACGGTTTTGCAAAATAGTAAGTTATTAATGACGTGCCATTCTTCTGGTTAGTTCTAAAATAATGTGATAATTGTGTATCATTAGGGTCAGACTATCAAAAAAGTCGTCTTAGCCTTTTCGGAGGGTTTAAATTCATGATTTATCTGCAATGTTATGTATATAAGACCTGAAAAAACAATCTCTGCAGTCATAGGTGTCATTCATTGGGAACTATGTCATTAGTCAAGTTTTACCATTTAAATGATGTCATGCTAAGCCAAAGGTATCAAGCCGCCTCAATAGTTGTTGGATCGGTATAATTTTCGGTCCCAATTTCTTAGAATGCTATTTACTAAGTCTGTTCCTATCTATTTCTTTTTATGTCCCTTAATGTATAAGCTTATTACGTTTACTTTGTTTTTGTTTCCTTGTGTAATTCAAGTATTTATCTATACTTTCACATAGTTCGAAATAAGTCTCTCATTCTTCTGCGTAGACAGAGGTTTTTAATGTAGTTATACATGAAAGCCGTTTGGCTACCATAAGCTGTTAGCTTCATTTTTATAGCCATAAGTCTTGAACAGGATAGCCACGACAGAGAATTACCATGTATTATACTCAGAAATTTCGTGCGTTTAGTTCGTCGCTTACAGATAATGTCCGTGCCATACCATTCTAAATAGCCGAAATAATTACTCCCTACCTCATATAGTACATTACTTGCCTTCATTTCAGTCCATGAATTTACGCACTGCTTCTGCATCAAAGGTTATGGCTTATGTAAGACAAAGGTATGTATATATGTCCAGAAGTATGTAAAGACAAAAGTCTGGTTTGTGGTCTTACGTATTTCCTTTTACATTTTCTCCTTTACTAATTTCTATTTATGCTTTTATCTTTTGTGCAAGTATACTCTATACTCTTAAGTTGTTCAATAAAACAAGCTAATATGTTATCAGTTTTACTTTTTTAGCCGTAGTTGTATATTTCTCATATTGAACATATACAACCACTATCAATCTTGCTAGAATTTCTAAACATCTTATTACTGGTAATCCATCGTCTTCTCACAACTCGTATATTCCTTTTCTATGTTAGTTGGTTAGTCTTACGCAACCTGATGCATGTGCAAATCGATTCACGTCTCCACACCACATCGGCATAGCTGTGTGGCAGATTAGTATAAGTAGTAACAGCATTAGGGGTAGTAGAAAAGTTTAGACATAAAGGCCTGCCTCGGTTTGGGCAACCGGGCAGTATCTTAGCCTCCACGCAAATCGAATGGTTTATATGGCGCATATCTATTTGGTGCCTCCTTGTACCAATGTTTATTTGTTTAAATAATTATGAATAAAATTAAACATAAAAGACATTGGGGAAGAAAATGTGGAATCCAAAAATTTTATAAGGTAATTTAGAGGCTTGGGATCTAAGAAAAGACGGTGATTGCAACCGCGTCACCAGGTTCTGATCCATATCGCTTGAAGTCTCCAAACACTGGTTACGATAATCTTATAAACCCCAATCAGGTGGCCTGCATTTACCTACATGGCTCAGCCCACTTGTCACTGACTACATAGACTGATGCTGTTTCACTTTGAGCATCCTTAGCTTTCTTTCAACCTTTTTCTACACCAGGTATCGTTGCGCATCAATGTTGGTGGTTGTTGAGCATATGTCATACATATCCCTACCACTTTAGTTGACAGGGGTTCATGACGTCATCAACCGGTTTGCCATCCGTCAAAAACACCCCGCTTCTAACTTCAGGATTGTTGGTTCAGTAGTTCTGACACATACAATCAATACTTCGAATACTAATGACACATCTCACGATGCTCCACTGCCTTGTGGATCAGACCTTTAGGTCAAAGGCTCCGGGTGTGGCTCCCTAAGAAAACCACCTGCTTCAGTTTGGGCACCTGGGTAGTATCACGGCCCTCAATCCCCTCAACTACTTCATTTTTCATCATTACTTTGGGCGTTGATGCAGACCAATCCTGAAGCAACATCTTGTGTTCGGAGGGGGATAAACATTTCAACTATGGTTGGATTGTTGCTCAAGGTGATCCGAAGATCGAATCTTGTCATTGCTTTCACCAAACAGGATTATATCATCTGTGTTTTGTGGGTTGGAAAGTGAGTATTGTGGCAGGTAATCAACCCCTGAGAGTTTAGATAAAGTGTTGTTTCCAGGAGGACATCTATGTCAGAATGAAGTAAAGGAGGGGACAGTTGTCAACCCTAACGAAAACTAATTGGCGTTAAAATATTGAAAAACATTTGGTCACAAACTCTAAATCGACCAGTGGTATTCAAGTAGAGAGCCTGTACAAGGTTGATGTACGTGTTTAGTAAACCTTTCAATGACGAACAATGCCACAAGAACTTTCGGTCTACAGAAGTGCACTTTGCCTTAAGGTTAAGAAATACAACTATAGTTGGACGTCGATAGGTTTGTTTATGTAGATATCTCATATATACGTTGATTTTATTTCCATGTGTTTTTGATCACCGTACAACGAAATGTAAGAATATTTTTGTTACTTTTATATTTATGCCAGTATGATGTCAGTTTAACCCTCTTTTTACGACACTATTGAGTCGCTCAAAACTCCAGTGCAGACGCAATATTTACCGACATATTAAGAATTAGGTATATGCCTTGTTACATTAAATTCCTTCTGGTATGTTTATGGTTCAAAGGAGTGAAAGGGTCTGGGTTGTTGGAAGATTTTAAGAATTTATAGGGAAACTTTGGTGGAGTGTCATTCAGTAATTGTTTGTCCTCTATATTACACTTATGCACTTAAATTTTTCACTATCTCATCTGGTTTGTAGTAATAATATTATTATTTTTACAATCATATTAGTAAAATAGTTGTAATTATTACCGTGTATAAATAATTGGTATTCTGAATAGGCGACTTACGCTAGATCATGGAACGTCAAAAAGTATTCTTTACAATCATTGGAAAATCATGGTTTCATTCTAAATAAATTCCCCAAGTTGTAATAAGCTTGAAAAATATCTTCATACCTTGGTCGTAAGGTCCTACTTCATGTATTATCATGGGAAGGTGAATTACGGGATTAATTAAGTCTATGATACAACCGAACAGTTTGTATATTCTATAAACTTGAGTTTGTTTTGTTCATGACTCTTCACATTTCTTGTGGGGTTGTGCTATTTCTTCAGATATATACTTGTATTTAATTCGTATTTGTTTTTATTCTGAAATTTTTATTTGAAGGCTACTCTTCAGTATACTTTGATCAAACCAATTACTTCATTCACGTCTATGATACTAATGGCTACAAAGAAGTATATCGTTGGTGATTTTGGGTAGGTAGAGAAACTTCAGCTAAATAATATTCTATCACCTAATAGTAACTGATGTAGTATTATAGTACATAGTACAAAGCACTGGTAAAGCCTGTCTATCAACGAGTGTTTAGTGAGTCGTCTTATTCTTCAATAAAGCATGAACTTTCTCAAGCTGGTGGATATGGTAGTTATTTCAGTTTAGTTTGTAAAAACAGGCTCAGTTCACAGTTATCTTTTTTAAACATTTGAGCCTTCCCGCTACTACTCACTGTGTAGAAATTCACCAAGAATAACTTAATCGATGTAGTTTTGCAGTTTTGGTCTTAGTAATTTTCTAGTAATAATAGTTATGAGAACGGATCAGTACATAGTACAGTGTGATTACTTTATCACAATCGCAGAATTTTGTGTCAAATCTTAATATATTACAAATGCCGTATTGCTAGACATGTCCTTAACTTAAGTGTCCCGTTTTCAGTTTTATGATGATTAATTTTGCTTCTTCAGAATAAATACCTCATTGTATTATCTCCGTGTTACAGGCAGAAAATTTTGTACTGTTATTTCATTTCTATATATTCTGTGAAGTTCTACCATAAAAATTTCTTTATCAGCTATTTTGTGGATGTTGCAATTAAGAACCCATTATTTATAAAAAACATTTTCTATGCCATCACGTTCCACAATTACTAGTTTTAATGTTCAAATCCAGTCTTTATATTTCATCTTCTGAAGTTGTTCCAGCCTTCAAATAATATAAATTAATTTCTGTAACAATTAAATCTCGGCAATTATTTAGTTACTTATTTATTCCCACTAAGTAATAAAGGTTAATAGTGTGATTTTCCCTCAAGGACTTTGTATTCCTTTAAACAATTGGTTCGAAAACACAGATTATGATGTACGTGTACATATTTCTACTTTATTATTTTTCAGTCCTACATCAGGCTATCTGTATTTATTCTTGATCAACAATGCCACCGTAACTCTTGCTGTTTATGGTTTATTGTTGTTTTATTTTGCAACTCGGGAGCAATTGAAACCATTCTCACCATTACTCAAATTTGCTACTATTAAATCGATCATCTTTTTTAGTTTTTGGCAAGGTATGTTGAATTACTCTTGTATTTAGTAATAATATTGTTAATTGTATAATAATTTCAATTCATATCTAATGGAAAATCATTAATCACTTATTAAAAACGTAAAGAAATAAGAAAATATACGAAACATCTGTAACTGAACCAAGTATTTAGCAGACAATGTCACATATACATATTTCGTAAATGTATATTTTTTATTATTGTAAGTAACAAATATGACAGTATCTCAGGCTATTCCTTTTTTTCTTTCTTTCCCAGTCTTCACTAAATTGTCATGGTTGTCACTACTTATTTAATTCAGTAAATTAATGCTTTTTTGTATCCTAGAATCTAAATCACACTTTCCTATAAACACTACATAATTTTACTAGCTGAAGCGAAATATATCTGTGATCTATTTATTGAAAGTCAAATGCCTTAAAGATTGATATACACCCCCCAACTAATTAATGTTCGTTAACTGTTCTGATTCATAATAACAAACAGAGGTTTGGGACTTAACTTTGTCAAGCCGTATAGCAAGTTCATCTTTTTAGTTCTAATTTAAATTATACTTTCAAGTTATTATTTTTACTGCACGAATGAAGAGTTGGTTTTTTAAGATTATGCTAAATAGTTTTTTGTTTTTGTTTTCTGTGCTTAATAGATGTATTATTCAGTATTCTAGAATGGAGTCATGTTATAAACATGACAAGTGGATATTCAGCAACACTAATTGCTGGTATCTACAAAAATTTATTAATATGCATTGAACTGGTTATTGTTTCAATTGCACTACGTTATGCATTTCCCTATAGTATTTATGTGTTACAGTAAGTTTGAGGTTTATATATACTGAATATTAAAACTGTGCATATATATTTTGTAAGTATCTGGAAGTGACTTTTAATACTCATTTATCTGCTGTTAAAATTTGTACATAGTAATTCGCTTTGCGAAACAGTTCTCAGATAAAAAGGAAATTTAGACGGGGTAAAGAACCTTTGACTACTCCTTATACCCAATCCTGAAGTATTTTTGGTGGCGTTTGTTTGTCCACTGATTTGGATTATCCGGTCGTCAAACTGTGACTTCTTACAGTTAGATCTGGTGATAAACTTTTGTCAAGTAAGAATAACAAACAATATGGGATGAAGTGAATTAATTTCAATTCATGTGCTCTACGTTCGTATAAATAAATGGAACTTCTTACAAACGTAATTTTGTGTGATAACACTTGTAAAGTCATTTGGCGCACCAGTGAAAAATAATTATAAATACTTTCCATATTCATGCAAGTTCAGTTTATAAGTGCGCAGATTACGCGAAGGAAAGACCATGATGTAATCGGATGCCAAAAACATTTTTGAATTATTATAATACAAAAATGACGAAAGTGATAGTAATTATCAAAAAACAAATAACAAATTGATCATAATAGTGATAATAATAATTTACATGTTGCACATGAAATTACGTTTTCAAAGTTGAATTCACAACTCAATCTAAGCTAGACCACGATTAAAAACCTGGAAGTACTGGACGGCCGTTTCTTTCCAGTATGGGACTCCTCAGAAGTGCGCGTCTGCGGTCCTGCATGCGGGACTTGAACCCAGGACCTTAGGTCTCGTGCATGAACGCTTAACCTCTGTACCATTGAGCTGGCATCCACGGGTGTTAATGTCTAATTTCAATCAATCCATGAATGAATGGTATATATATATACATATATAGTTTAATGTTTATCCTCAGAATAATGGATTTTGAATTCTTGACAAACACGAAAGTCATAGGGTTATATTTTATTCCTCTATTAAGACTTATCAGTTGGTGAATTATAGACTCGTTTATTTTACAAAACTCATTATTTACTTTGCAATGGCTATAATACACACCTTTTTAGAGGGTAAACCAGTTTACATCAGTTTAGACGAAGTTACAAATGATATCTATTAAGATCGTCTTAGAAGGTAAATTGTTTGTCAAGGTATGATCTCTTTAAATCTGACTTAGTACAGAATGGTTTTTCGAAAGATACTAAATTGGTCAACAACAACGACTATATTGGTTTTTTAATGATCACCCGTTTTTTTTACATTTTATTTACTAAAAAATTCTAATAAAATTCTCTTACGTTATTCCCAAAAACTGGCAAATCTATGTAACTATTTAGCTCAAACAATTAGCATTCAATCAAAGAATACGTCTACGCATCAGAATATTACTGTATTCCTAGATCCGACAACAACATATTAAATTGAATTAACTTATTTTTCTTATTTAGTGTAACAAATTGATATCATTTCTGTATGTATCCTCTCTATATATAGCAATCCACCTCGCCTTGTTTTTGACTTACCTTCAAACGATTCTTTCTGGTCTAATGATGAATTTCTATTTGCTACAAAACCGTCTGTGGGTTTTAAATCATCAAAAGACTCAACGGTATTTAATTCAGTCAAAGACAATTCATCACATTTCACACCGGCAACATTTGTCGGTTATGCACCATCAACAAAATATGCTGAACCATTACCATGGGATATTGTTGATCCACAATTGAACAATGGTGGGTTTGAAGAAACATGGAATACTAAAAATTCAAGTGTGATTCCAAGTATATCTGCAAGTATCAAGGCAACTATTGATCCTACAGATATACTTGTTGATGCAGTTCACAATTTTCATCCTACTTATCGTCATTATACTCAGGTAATTCTATTTGTATGACAAGTATTTCTGCAATATTACATACTATTCTGTCTAATTTTAATGTTTTCCATATTCTTGTTGGATTTTGTGCTCT
The DNA here is from genome assembly GCF_000237925.1 of Schistosoma mansoni. Classification (NCBI taxonomy): domain Eukaryota; kingdom Metazoa; phylum Platyhelminthes; class Trematoda; order Strigeidida; family Schistosomatidae; genus Schistosoma; species Schistosoma mansoni. Next base: position 194,592 of record NW_017386046.1, read on the forward strand.
ATGAAGTGTAAATACTAAAGCTAAGTATCTTGCTACGTCAAATCCAACACATCTTTAGTTTATCATCATACTTGGCTTTTAAATCATAAATACTTAACACATTTTTTATACTTTGAGAAGTCCCCCAAAGAGTGCATACTAAATTAATATGATTTTGTTTGGCGGTTGGACAAATCCTTTTAACTACCGATAAAGAACCATGTGTTCTTTATTTATATTGGCACAACAAGCTATCAAAAGACTTCCTTAAACAAAATGCAATGATCACGTTGTGAAGTCATAGAAAAGAATAGGATCGTACTTAATTAATAAACAAAAATAGTACATAATAAAAGATACGGTTCAGTTAAAAATATTACCAGTTTTCTGCAGATAATGAGGTTTATCTTGTTCATATGAATATTGTGATAGAAAACTAAGACTTGATTGTCACGGTTCTTTTTCTGAGCCGTGTTTGGTAACGTCTCATATCGGTGAGTTGTATGATCTCTAGTTACCTAATTAGGTAGTTGTGGTAGACCAGTAGATGCAATTCTTATACAGCTACCTTTCACACCATGATTCCTTATCATAAAATATCCCCCTCTACAACTTCTCGTTTAGTCTTACAGTCTCTGAATAGTGTGTGGTGTGGAAATCGTTGAAACAACGTCCGTTCAAGCCACCGAAGCCCATGTTCTTAGATAATGACAACAATTAAATTATCGTCAATGCGTTCGAACACATATTACCAGACCTTGAATCATTTACGCGGTTTCGCCACAGGTTACAAGCAATTTTTCAGTGACAATGATGATTAAACACAGATTCCCCAAACATAATCGTCTGGGAAGGCCCAAGTCACAAAAGCACAGTCAGTTAGTTATCATCAAGTTGGAATCTGGTACAGGTGTACGTTGCCCCAATTCTCCATACCGTATTACCATTGTGAGATGAAACGAACAAGATAAATAGCAAAACCGTAAAAATAATGTAATAGCGATGACAACAAAAAAGATTAGGTATGGAGGATATGGTTGTATACCCTCTCTTTGACCAATAGGTTTTTGTACAAAGCCTTCAAAATGTTAATGAGTGTCAGGTGCAAACTCTTCTTTAACGAGTTTAAGTACAAGCCTGTTCGTCGAATCAGTGTCGGCCCTGATATCAAGGAATACAAAGATTTTTGGTCACCAATAGGTGTTTCCGTGTCCAAGTATTTGGTGAAGGTTGAAGATGTGATCAACGCATCCGTGACTTAAGTGCAAATCGGCCGATTTACAAATCAGTCTTTTGCGAGTTTTGCACACTCTACGAAGTATGGCAAAAGCCTATAGTTTAAAAGCATTTAAAAGCCTTGAACTTAGCTCGACTCGGTATTTAGTCACAATGGTAGGTGAAGCTAACTTATATCAATCCTTTTGGGAAGATGTATGTGTTAGCTACTTATTATCCGACCTGAGACTAAAGAGTCCATCCGGCACCAAAATGTCTGTCGGATGTGCTCTGTTGAAAAGATCATCAGACTGATAGTAGAATTCGTCTTTTAATACATCTGGGCTGTGATTCTTCAACGCGTAGGTGGAGGTTTCAGAAACATTGTTTCTAGACCCGTTTCTCTTGACTTTTATAGAGCCTTCCAACAGTGACTATTAACAGTAAACTAGTCTATTATTACTGATTCCAATTTAGCACTTAGTGCTACACTGACACTAGTAAGATTGGACGCCAATGAGTGTTCTTGGATATAAATACACATTGAACATACTTTTTGAATGGATAGATGAGGAATGAATTTGTGATGCTATACTGATATCCTGAACATAGGTTTCAGTGATACAGCAAACGTTGAAAATAAGACTTCCCAAATCTTCTAAACCTATCTGCCGCCCGATATGCTTCAGGATGTAAATGTTAGGGAGATTCAAGTTTATGTGTTACACGTTTCTAAAACGCTGCATCAACTTCTCACTTCAGAAATTGACCATCCAGGGACATGTAGCGAGGATGAAATTTTCAACAGGTACTAAATGGTGGATAAGTTAAAATCAGTGTAAACTAAAGAGAATGCAACACGGAAGTAATATGAAGTTGTGAGTTAAAAGATATATATTGGAATTACTTGCAATAGTACCGTTTGTGTGAATAGCGCGACAAAGCGAACAGTTCATAGCTTTCTTCATTAGTGATTATCATTGTCTCTGCGATCTGTGATGCCGCACATAACTCAAACCAGCGCTGTTTCGGAGTCAGGGTTCTCTTACTATAGATGGACCCTCCGTACTCATCAGCCCAGTTTAAGTACCAGAGATCCACTGTCCTCTTACTTTGTTAAAACATCCAGTTGAAGGCAGCGTAGAGGTTTTTATTGAAAGGGCCTGTGAATACGTGATTGTATGGGAGCATCTCAATGAGAGCGAACTCTTTTCCACCCTTTTGCCGTGCTAGGGGGGATTCTAGAGTGGTTCTCACATAAGATAAAACCACCCAGTAAACTCAACCAAGGAAGAACATGGTTCATTATTTGGATGGAAAATTATATTTAGGCAGTCATTGAAAACATTAGGAATATGTAGGTTTTACTGAACAAAGAGTAAATGTACAGAGATAACACTGTATCGCTTACCAGCTCCAAATATGGTGAGTTCTGTACTGTTTTTTCCAGTCAGGTTAGTATAGTAAGACCACAGTGGTAAACGAATATTGTCCAACGTCTATTTATTTGTTTCCTGCTTATTTTAAAAGATTACTTGTTATCATATCGCTGTTCTACACAGTCGTATGAAGTGTTACTACAGTGTTCAACAAGACTAGACTGGTATACAAACAAGACGGTCTTCTGTGACTTGGTAAGAAATGATTGAAAATGTGAAGTATATTCAGTTAGGAACAAGCGTAGACATACAAAACTGCATTGTTCATATGATTGGTTAATATACCAATCGCAAGTCTGTCACAGAAGTCATCTTTCTTTGGTTAGAAGTTGAGTAATTGAATCAATCATTACCAAAAAGTCTGTAACACTTAAATATTGCGACAAAAAATGATGTATATCTCCATTCTCTTCTACCTTTTGTTGTGTTGGAGTAATATGTCACAAGTGATACTCATTTAAGATAAGATCTATTTTACTGTAATACCTATTTTAACTTGACATTTTCAAGCGTCACACTAATTCATTTTGACGATTATGGTAGTTCCAAAATTTTTGATTCTCTATGCAATTATAAAATGATAAAGAAACTCCTCAGCTAATTCGTAAGTTTCAATAGTTTTCTTAATTTCACATATTATGAATATTTGTCAAGGGTTTACAGCAGTGGAATATCACCTTTTTTCCCCTTAATACTACTGTTTTTACAATAGACTCAAATGGATGAAGATAGTTAATGAATCATAAAATTCCAAATGTGTCCAAATGTATCTACGTCATTTCTTCCTGAAATAAATATTCGACCATAATAATACTCACACTATGTACATTTCATCATATATATTATTCAGGTTAGAATGTTCGATTCTTTTTGTATTTCTGTGAAGAAAACAACATAACTAATCTTTTATATTCACATAATACCTGTCTTTCGCTGTTCCTCATAAGGAACAATTTCTTCTTTTTTATTTGTATAATAGATATTACGTTTGATTTAAAACTATTGAAATAAAGGTATTTTCAGATTCAGTTTTTAAAAAAATCATTTTCCACAATTTCCATCGGTCCTTCTTTAGTCTTATCAGATATTTACCTTTTAACAATGAAAAGAATTCAAAGGAACTATCGTGATTATTGCTTTGTTATGTTTCAAATAATTTTCTAAAATGAATTTAGTGAATCGCATTAACTGGGAATATCAATCTACATGATCTTATATTACCCTAATTTTTTTTTTTACAAATTAATACATTATTTGTGATCACTATCAAAGTATGAGTGGGTGAGCAGTGTCTCCTCAATTAAGGGGTTCAACTTCCAGGCAATAAATCCAAGGCTCGAACTCCGTTCCACTTTGGTTTAAGGAATCGGGTAGTATCACTAGTCCTCACACTCAGACTATGTGGCCCGACAGCAAGTACACTAATTTGTACCTGGTAAATGAGTGAAATTTCAGTGTAAACTGTACTTATGTATGTATCTTTAAATGTTAAAATGTAGTGAGATCCGTAAAGTCTACTTTAATAAATAATTTGGAATAGAAATACATAGATCATCAGCTTGAATAAAAATGGTAATAATAATAATAAGAGATTAAAGGTCAAAAATTACTAACGCATTGTTTTTGATCACAATGTAATCATTTAATATAGTTGAATAAAGAACTATAGCTAACGTGAAATAACAATGAGATTTGAATCACTAACAATAAAATGAAAATAGAATAAATGAACTTTGTCATTTTAGATGAGTATAACAATATTATTAAGTAAAAGAATTATCTGGTCATAATCAGTAATGGCAACTTATATACACCGTTTCTATACATACCAAATATATTTGACCTCAATCAGTATGTATTTACTGGTAGATAAGCGAACCATCGTTACTGTGTTCTTTTTTCATAGAACATACTTAAAGGAGACCTGAAATGCAGTAGTGGGTATTCCTCAATAAATTACCTGTATTCAGTTTGCCAAAAGCAAATGAAAGTATGTATGCAGATTGAATTGGTTTAACACGATAACTTATCCTTCATACAGATGTTAACATAAGGTACTTGTAAAAAGACTTTGTAATGAAGTCACCAACATGCAGTAATTAAAATATAATTTTTAGACCGAATACACGAGTAACATCTGAGTGACCTTTGATTTATTCAGTGTAAATCTCACGTCTAAACATATGAAATAACCAATCCCAATAAAAGGTTATTTCAGGTTTGTTTTGTCTAGTTTCAAATTAGAAATGAAATGAATCAGTCAGGCGAACCATCTCTTTCCTTTATTTTCTTTTTTGGTTTGGTTTTAAAAGTATTTAATCATTACAAAAAAGGAATTTCCTTGCTGAAATTTTAAGTTATCTGCTAAATCAAGTTTCAGAAAATGTATGGTAGAATTTGAGATGTTGGATAGAAAGTTTACATTCAGTTAGCACACATTCATAAGCTCGCCTAGATAAATGAAGTAGACAAGTTATACTCTGGAAATAATTACAGAACGCATCCTTATTTAAAGATACGATCAGTTTGATATAGGCAGCAATGTTGTTTGTAAGATATACATATTTAATATTGAATTGGTTTTGAAAATATTGTAATAAATTGTTTTGAAAGTACATTTATTACAAGAATTGTAATAATGTAAAGCAGCTGTTGGGAAGTAGTAATTCTTAGTAGGAGGACTGAGACACATCCTGTTGAAGTAGGAATATTGTATCGACGGTCAATTCTAGTTCCCTTACGGAGTAATTTTAATCATCTACAACAAGAAAAAAAAAACAGAAATCAAGGAAAAAAATAGCAGAATATTATGATAGATCTGCAGTCATAGATATCCCAAGTTATTTTATGAACCACTGATTTGCATAAGTTTCATGGTAATTGATCAAACTAACCAGGGATTGTAGAAGTGTAAAATATCTGGAAGAAGAGAAGTCTGGTAAGTATGTTCAATAATAATAATGGTCAAGCATTTAATATCCCTATGAATTAATTGCTGGAATTGGATATGGTCACAGGTAATAATTCCCATGGCGATTTCAGAGAAGTGGTGGTCATCGATGTAGCGAACAAATGATGCTGTTGATATTACTTCACGGCAGGTTACAAAAATGTATCCGGAGGTCGAACATGTACTTGCAAAGTAATTTGTAGCGTCGGTTGATATGTTAAGCCCATATACTTTATTCTAGCTTCTGGACAAGCCAATTTACCTATCCATCATGATTCAAGTTTTGACCCTGTTAATTATTCACTTATCAACCCTGGCTGTTTTTATATGAGCTTATGTGGATGTACACTTCTTATCCTATTCATCACATGTCTGTAACTTATTCGTTTCTGACCATAAATATTGATTAACGCTTGGTAAAAGCGAGTTGGCTTACCCGCGATCTCCAATGTGTGTCATTTTCGCTTCGCTCTCTATTATTCGCTTCATCACTTTGATTTCCTGCCCAGATCAATGAATTTTCAAAATATATGTATTCAAAATCCATCCTCGTATTTGACTTATTTAATTCTGTTATTCACCCATGCGAAATAAGTCACGTATTACATACGAGGATATGCAGGATGTATATTTCGGCAACAATCGTTCATACGATCTAAATCGAGTCAGATCTTGGCCCCTATAAATTCATATAGAGATTAAGTTTAGAATGAGGTAGTTGCACCAATATCACGTCCTAAGTTACCAGTCAGAATCTCAATCCATTTCGCGTCTACTATCTTCTCTGTAGCCTGGTGTCCCTGAATAGGCACCATTAGCCTTCAACCGACGCAGCGAATTTCCTATTGGTCCGTTATTCTCAAGCTTCTCTTCATCCTCTTATTTGAGTCCAAAAATCAGCAACCAGAGTTTACTATATCTACATTTCAAGCAGACGGTTTATTTACTGTCACATCGGACCGTATCATACAAAAAATGAAAAACAACAATCATACATAAGTAAATTCAACTTAGTATTGTTTGTTTGAATCTTCCCATCGATTTTGTTAGGACTGCAACTGGTCAGTCTCTAATTGGCATATGTGCATACTGTGCGTATTGCCTCGATATAGCCTTAATTCACAAGCATGGTTAGGTTGAATTAAAACTTCACCCCATCGCACAAGCAAGTGGCTATCAGGACTCAGTGGCCGAGTGGATAACGCGATGGCGTTTGAAGCGAGGGTACTGGGTTCGAGTCCCAGAGTGAACATCAACTCTGAGATGCAGGCACATCCAGCTGACGAGTCCCAAATAGGACGAAACGCGCGTCCTGGATTCCACTGCTAGCCACTATCCATCTCTGCTAACCATACATAAGTAAGCCGAAAGTGTTTGTGAATAGGGGAGACTATGCGCAACAGACTGGGAACAAATTAAGACTAGTAGTTTATGGGTTAACCGGAGGCTTATGATAAACGTAATACATAAACATAACAATCTAGCAATTCAATAATTATATAATAAGAATATATCTAATAATAATGATCCATTACTTAGTCCTTGGAGTCACCATTGCTTCAATCTTCTCATACAGCAACTTAAAGTAGACAATCTGGTACCAGTTAGTACTGATCTGCCGAGCAAAGATTTAATTGATTACTGTCAGCGACTTACGAAATCGGCTTCTTTTTCCAGCCATCTATGGTGTGTAATCAAATCTTAAAGTGGAGAAATTACATTAATTATATTTGTTGGTTATAGACTAATTGTATATATATTACAGATGTGTTCTAACAACCAGAGCATCAATTAATATAGGTAAATGGAATGTCCGGACATTGTAGAATGTGAGGAAAAATCAATTAGCTGCGGAAATGAGGAGATACAGCTTGGCAGTACTCGGAATAGGTAAAACCCATTGGACCAAAGCTGGACAGAAAAGACTAGCTTTAGAAGAAGTCCTATTGTACTATGGTTATCAAGAGGAAAATGCCTCCAACACAAGTAGTTGCATTAATGCTCTCCAAAATCTTCAAAAAATATAGGATAAGGATTTCATAGATAATGGATCATCAAAGTATCCTTCAAACACAAAGAAAGGAAAGATTACAATGGATGTCACCCAGTTCCATACACCTACCAATGATAGTTGTAGAGATGATAAAACGTTCCATCAGAGGTTGAAGTTCATCGTAGAGAAATGCTCAAGAAGGGATCTGATCATCCTAATGGGAGACCTGGACGCCAGGATCGAAATAAACAACACTGGGTATGAATGTGCATTTAATACTTTCTTCCAATTCTTTTTCTTATTTAACCAATATATTTGAAGCTTAAATTTGATAGGATGTATATATGGTTGTTTTACTTCGGAATATTTATGAAATATTTATTAGTTGTATATAAATGTGCTTATTATTTCGAGAAGTAAATTTTCCGATAAATATTCTGAATCCTATGGTGTTTAAATCTTTTATTGATTTCAAGTTACTATTGGTGCTAAAATCATATTACTGCTAACAGATTAAATTTCAGTAGAACTATTAATACTAAGTTAAGTTTATTACTACATCCGATATTAAATGGTAACTTCTAGTATTCCATTTGTAAATAGCTAATTGCGACTGTCATTTTTGGGATAAATAAATATTTTCATTCTCTGGTAAAGATAAAGAGTAGATTCGATCCCTTTAACCTAAGATAATGAGGAACTAGGAAGCAGTTTTAACCGCTTCAATAGAAAGGACTCGTCAGTTGATAAGATATCGTTTGTAAAGCTCCCTCTCTAAAAGATCATGTTTATAACTTATTTACCAAGTACAGGTCTATATCCCCAGCTTTATGCCACAGTCTATGTAAGGGTCATTGATACTATCCGGCTGCTTAAACTTATGTCGATGGATCGAGGTTGGAGCCTAAATTTGGTTATTAACCATTTGCTTTAAACTCGAAACCACCGCTATATAGATGACATAACTTTCAGGTTGATCATGCGGAGTTTGAAGTAGATCTACTTATTGATGAATACAATTGTTCATGTCGCTTATTTAACTTCTATAAATTGTTTCAAACGTTACTAGGTTTACGTCGTTTTTGTATTTGATAAGGTATTCGCCTGACCGGCTTACAACTATCATTAATAAATTTTGATTGCATTCTTCCCTCTGGCATCTAGGGGTCTAGTGTTAATCACAGTTTTAGTAGATTACTAACCAAATGTCATGGAATCACCTTATCGCATATGTATAGATTGTAAGCATATTTGGAAATTTACCATTTAAGTCAGCCTAATAGTTTATGGGGTTGCTTGATATAATGGGAAACAAAAAGAGTCATTTATCCGTTGTAATATACGCTGTCCTACTGCTTATATTTGGGAACAGGAACCACTGTAATTCCCACGCTGCGAAGTGAGAACACTAAGACTGGTACAATGAAGACTTATCACTCGTTTAAATACTGGTTTTGCACAAATTCGATGATTAGTTAATAGAAATCACATCACTGAAAACATACACATGCGAAGTTCACAAAGAATAATGCAAAAAATACAACTTACACTGGATGGAAAGTTCATCCATCATGCTAAACGAAATTCACACTTAATTGATACAAAACATATTGACCTGAAATAATGTCACACTGGAAAACATAAACCCAATGTTGTATTGACCAAAATGTAACACTGAATATAAACATAATTTGAAACTGTCACACTGAGTATAACTAACTACAACTGTAATTAATTTCATGCTGTACAACTAAATTAAATTTTTTCGCCCGATTGTCGATCGAAGTCAATACATGATCTGGTGATAACTTGCATCAAAATAAAGTTACAATAGTTTACATCATCACAGGGAGAAGAAAATGGACAAGATGCAAAGTAGATGATTTGAAATAATAACAATTGATAGTAATAAATTAAACATGAAGAGTGTAGTTCAAATGAATGAGTTAGATCCAGATTGAAAAAGATGGAATGACATTAAAACTCAAGACTCGAAGTGGAGACGGAGAGTTACTGCATTTACATTGCTGCAACCGATTTTGAGCAGCATTATATTATAAGTTACCTCATAGACCTCAACGGGAAAGTTTTCACTTTCTGACTGGGTAAATGTAACACACAACCCCAACACCTAATTAGACAATGGTTCTCAGGCTCATTGACTGTCACACCGTATACTGGACATCTATGATTAAGTGCTCATAAGCTAAGTTAAACTACCTGCAGAGATTAGTTTTTACTACAATATATCAATATGGAGCGAACTATTGAGCAGTTTGCTTGATCCTTCATAAACAGATGAACATGCCTTTTGTAGCGTTAATGACACTAGTTCACGAAAGCCTTAGTCTATCCGATCTCCTGTAGAAGAACTTTCTTTCATGTGTTCTCTGCACCGTCAACTTGACTATTATCGTACCAAATATTAATCTGTGAATCAGTTAATCACAAACAACACATAACCTGAAACGAATGTCAACCAGGATAAGTTTTCATGTTTCACAGCAGAGAGTGAACAAGAGTTGTCAAAGCGAACTTTCGTTAAAAAAACAATACGAACATACAGAACTAAATCCAAAAAAGAATAAATGAAATAAAAGGAAGAAAATGTATGATTAATAAGTTTAAAACAGGTTCACACCATATCAGTCGTTTTTTTAAAAAAGTATTATTACTAAACTACCCTTAAAATAAATTCTATATACTTAGTATTGTTTGTTTGAATCTTCCCATCGATTTTGTTAGGACTGCAACTAGTCAGTCTCTTATTGGCATATGTACATACTGTGCGTATTGCCTCGATATAACCTTAATTCACAAGCATGGTAAGCAGAGATGGATAGTGGCCAGCAGTGGAATCCAGGACGCGCGTTTCGTCCTGGATAACGCGATGGCGTTTGAAGCGAGGGTACTGGGTTCGAGTCCCAGAGTGAACATCAACTTTGAGATGCAGGCACATCCAGCTGACGAGTCCCAAATAGGACGAAACGCGCGTCCTGGATTCCACTGCTAGCCACTATCCATCTTTGCTCATAAATTTTATATAGTTTTGGCATAGAACTACTTAAATACATTTAAGATTATCTTCCTGCAACTAAAACAAATGTATTGATTCAAATCAAGTGATCATCAATTACAAACTTGATCATATTTAATGATCAACATGTAAAGTATAACATTAATGAGTTCACTTATTTATTATTATTATTGTCTTTAAATGAGAAAAAAAACAAACAAATAGAATTTCAATCTATCCAATATAAAAAGTATTCAACTTGATTGATTAAAAAAACTATTGGTCACTCACTTTCATTTTTGATACTAATCGAATTATCGAAATTAACTGATTGACATTTAATTTGTAACTTGTATTTTGTTCATAGATGAGGGATAAATCGACTATTCTTGACACATATAGACATACTGGTTTTGATGAAGTAGTATTTTGTAATTTTTTCTTCAGGTTTATGTTTTGAACTTATACAGGTCTCAAGATATGTGAAAGACGATGATTGATTATACTTTGAGAGCAATATCAGATCGAGTACAAAACACTTTCTTGGAAAGATTTCTTACTCATAGTTTCATGAAATCAATTATTGAACATGAATTTTCGATTACATTTATTTTTCTGTCAATGAATCTCATTATCTGTTTGTTATGATTGGTTAGATTTAAACAGGTATATTGTGAGAGGTCAACTTGGAGACTCTTTTTTCCTTCTTCGTAACAATTTTCTTCTAATTGAAAAAATCCGAGTTATTCACTAGTCTCTTTTACTTCTTTTGGTGTCACAATGATAGGAAGGATAAATTTATTTGGAACTGACTAACGGTATTACTCTTCTTATCAATTCGTTTTATACAGTCACCTTATTCGTATTTACTGAGTTTGTACGTCGTATGCAAACAGCTGTCATCAAAATACTAATCACGACGTAGCTAGTGAATTTAGTTTAGTTTTCCTAGCTAAGTAAAAAATAATGTAAGAATCATTTTGATGGGTTGACTTGAGGTTGGAGTTTTGAAATTTGGCTTACTGTCGATCGATTTCTTACCATGCTTTGAGCTAATATTTAGCTATCACGTATGGAGTAATTAATGACGCAGCCACTTTTACAAACTTTAGGACCAACTATTAACAGTATACCACATATAAACATAAAGCATGTGAAACGAATTTGATTTGACAAAATAACGTAAGATTATTTGGGCGATTCACTTTGTCAATATGTAAGAAGGGAAATTATCGTGTTTGAATAATTTCGAAAAACTGACACTAATACTGAATTTGACAGCTATTCCCCAAACAAAATAAAATGTAAAATCATTGGCCCTTCTCGGTAAGACAAATTGAGGTGCTGAATATATTCACTTGAACTCAACTTCTTAAAGCAACGACAAACGTTTTAACTATTTTCTGGTTTAGTGAACTGGACTTAAATAAATCGTTGTCTCTATCGCACCACTTGTTGAGCGTCTCTCCAAATTCCCAATTTAAATTAGAACCAAAGACTGACTTTCAAACGTTTCCGCTTTTTACTGAGATATCATAAGCTGAAAGTTGTAGAAGCTAAAGTATTACAAGTATCTTGACAAACTTTTATTATCAGTCTCCAAACAGCTTCTTCTGCGAATTCAGCAATAATTTGACTTAATCGAGTAGTAGAAACATTACAAATTTACTCTGTCATCAAGTTGTTTTAAATGGAGACAGAAAGGATAGATGTCTTATTTCTTTTCTAATGTAAACAATGAATTCTTTGTTGTTGTGCAATATCCTATTGAAAAGCTGTCATTATACCCGTTTCATTGAAAATCATATTAGATCCAAAAAATAACAAAGCTGGGCAAAAATGTCTATCAGACTGGTCAAACTTCCAGTTCAAGTGAATAGTTTAGATGGATTGTACTGAACAAGCCTTTTTTGGTCTGGGGTAGTTCTGAGATTGCATAACGTGAATCTAAACACAGAAGATAGACATAGCCCTGTAGCTTTTTAGACTATGGACACTCATTATGTCCTTTAGGAGAGTCACAGTAATTGGGATATAAGAAGGAGGTGTATGTTTATCGTATTAAAAATGTAAATTTGGTACGAAGTGAGAGCTTCAAGGAAGAGGAATCTTTAGTAAACTATTAAAACTTTAAATTATAGGTTACTATGTTGAATTTCTTAAATTGCCAGTCCAGGTTTCGTGTACATTTGAACCCCAGTAGGTACCTCATCAAGTCTCAAGATGATTCACAATCATTCATGTGAGAGTATATGGATAGTTTGTGGCTTATGGATTAGGTTTTTGTCGTCGGAGGAGAAGGTTATCTTAAAGACCGTTATTTTGCAGTCACCATCTCCCGATGACGTAATGGAATATGTGGAGCACCACATTGGTAATGAAATAATTGTTACTGATGTCCAAACTATGAAGACGAGGATAGCTATCGGCTAGTATATACTACGATATTTTCAGGTTGTAGTACACGGCTGGAAGTCTTTAATATACTCCTGTATAGTGGGAATCTAAGAGAGTATCTTAATAACAGTGACAGCATAACGCTAATCTGTTATTATAGTCATGACCTGATGGGTTTGTATCATAAATATCCGGAAGTAGTTTCTATTGATTCAACCTATAATACCAACAATCAGAAGTAAGGATGCTACATGATAAACTTTACTCATTAAATATAATCATAATCAACCAAACCATTACTGAACATTTAAAATAGTTTGGGATTGTTTCATGTTGAAACTTTTCAAAACTTTATAACTATAACCTTTTTCTGTTTAATGCCAATTTAAAATAATTAATGATCATATGAAGAATGATAAAATGCAAGAAGTTTTCGCATTAATGTGTTCATTAACAATCCATACTTTAAAAACACCATAAGGACAAATAAAAAGAGTTAACAGTTTTTATTATTTATTTACTAAATTGACAAAATCCATTGAGTTTACGTTTGTGTGAGGCACACTTTTCAAAGTAGAGTAAGTTCAAAATACCATAGAAACACATATCTGCATGAAGATAAGTTGACCTCTTCGAAGACTACAATAATTCAATAAATCTCACTACATATCATTAATTTTTTATTCGCTATGTACTCACACACAAGCTATATACATTGTGAACTCACCTAAAATCAAATCAATATTGAAATCTACTCAATTTAGTCGTAAACAATCACTGAGATATTTGAAGTAACATAATTGATTGACCACGTAATATAAAGTGTACAGATACATTAATATGAAATTACTTCTTTTAAAGAAATGAACAACCATGTCTTCGCGTTTTTTCCAAAATCTGTGGTAACTATTAAAGGCAGTTAGAATTTTTATCTAACTACATGATCGCTTTGTAAAATATCAAAGAAAAGTGGTTAGATATGATTTCATACGTTATATAGGTGGGTTTACAAAAATTATTTCAATTTGTTATCGTTTGGTGATAAGTGTATTATCATTTAAAAACTAATTAGTGGCAGAAAGCTGTGTTCCGTCCTAGTTTGGAAATCTTCGATGGGCTCACATTGTGATCCTACATGTGAATCAGGAACCAGTAAAGAATTGTATATTTTTAGGCATATGATGAGAGGAGGAATAAATAACGGAGAGAAAATGGCTCAATTAAATAACATGTTCACATAATAAGACAGTATCTTAAACAAAGGTGGTTTGATAAAGGTAAATTTAATAAAACTCTCTGTATCTTCACAAATAACACTATTAAATTTGAGGAGAAGGAGTTTAGTGAAACACTGATATTGATTGGATTCCTCTTAAAAATTATAAATTGGTGGACGCCTAGTTGTATAGTGAGGTCTATTGTAATTTTACTACCTAAAAGCCTGTCTGCATCATCTTGAAAAATCCGAGGTAATTGAGATAACCTAGTTTTAAACAAAGGTTTAAAATAAACACGAGTAGATTGTGCGATGTAGTCAAAGTCAGCATTATTGAAAAAATAGTGTCTATGCCTTTCCAAACACCTGAGCATCACACGGATGGTTTTGCTTAACAATTTTATATGTGCGTAGATACATACATTAGGAAGAGTAACCATGACTGGCAAGTTAGTGCGGCTGCAAAAACAATGACCAGAAAAATGATAAACACTCCTCTTCTTTCACTGTCAAACTCATAGTTGAAAGGGTAAAAAAGCTGAGGGAGTCTGAGTCGCTTAACAAAAAACGTCAACCTTGGGCCAGTTTACCTTCAAGACTATAAGATAAAACTACCAACAAATAGAATGAGCATAAGGGGGAAGGAACACAAAACAGGTACCAAAGAAAATGTTCCCAATCTCTCGAACATAAAATTCGGCGGGAGTAAAGTAATTCAAAACACGAAATGGGAGGTCTTATAGCTTGGGGAATAGGGCTAGTGTGGATGTAAAATTAAACATAATCAGAACAGTAGATAAAAGTAATGTTTCTGAAAGACTGAGTAACAGAATTTAGTATTCTTGTAAAAGCGTCAGTGTCCCAGTCAAAATCCAAATGGTATCTAATAATAAAATGGCTCATAGAAACTTTATCACCGGTATTTAACAGATAGAACAAAAATAAATTGAAGGCTTATAAGATGAACACTTGTTATAGATTATTTTGAAGTGGAGATTTAACTGGATCCAGCTTACAGACAAAATTAAAAAACATTTGTCTCGAAGCCCAAAAATTATAAGCACGTCAAACATTAGAATCAAAACTTCGAAAATGGTATGGACTACTTCAACCAATTCCGTAAAATTACCAAGTAGTAACGAAAACATTTTCAGCCACACAACGTTATTAGTTCGGACTGCCCATAATCGATGAGGGTCATAGTCTGATGAATTCACAAATAGCCGTAAAGCCTGCCTAAAACCTGGACAGATAATTGTGTGACCTCAGTCTGCCATTTTAGTGCCCCCCAGTGTTAATACTTCCGAAGTTCTGTACTAGACATTATGGACTTCTACTTGTTGAGTGCTAAGTTATTGTAGACGCAAGCAACTTTTTATAGTGCTCCCATCAGATTTTCGTTAACCGAAAATGCCATTCCGGGCATCGAAATAACGATCGTGATTTCTAAACGTTACCGTGGTATCCTCGTGGAGGATGGCTTCATGGGTGAATGCACTTTTATATTCGTGCCGTATGATCAATAAACAAGTTAGAATCTTCTGAGTGCTCTATTACGGTTTCCTGTGGCTCCAACACTCGTACACTTATTCCGCCATCATTCTGGTTCCCATCGGTACACCTTTTATTGTGCCCGACGATGCACACGACACAAAGCCACATAGGTGCATAATATGTGAAGGCATTGATAGGGCTGCTTTTCCTGTCTTTGAAAGTACTACAATCGAATGAATGTACTGGGAATCCCTTTATAGCGTTTTTTTATCACTGCTATGATTTTTCTCCCTGCATGCATGTTAACCTTTGCACGGGACTCTTGCAATCACATTTTCATGTTTCTTAATCTTCTCTTATTAAAACTTCGTTTTTCGACTTTTGTTACGACTTTTCTTTGTTATTTAATTTTGTCGTTTTACCAACGGACAACAGAATACTGGATCATTGTACTTGGTGCGCGATAGCCAACATGATAATACTGACAATCGGACGACCGAACAAAACCTTGCATAAGCCAAAGAGACGCAAAAATGTTTGAAAGGCCAGATTGGTCTACCATATCCGGTTAGTTTATGGATTAACAAAAATTTCACCTCTCTATGTGGTTAAATCCGAAGTTGACCAGACGTGATGAATCTGGCCACAGATGGAAAACAGCAGAGATAGCGGTTGTTGACATCCTAGGATAATGATCTGAAATGCAGAACCACAGGTCCTACAATAAACAGATCGTTTATAAACAATTTGAAAAGCAGACACCAGCCGTCTAAATTACACCGATGATGGTCAATATGCGAGGGTACAAATTATACGTATCGACAGGATTCTCAAAGCTCCCAATATAACTTCGTCCGTTTGTATTTTGATGGCCTAACGTTGTGTTTGCTCTACTCCGTATATATTCTTCAGATCTTTTTTCCAAAATCTAGTTTACTACGAGATTAGTGAAATGAGTCTCATTTGTCGACAGCTGTAGCTTAGGGACATGTATTATCAGCGTTTTTCGCATAACATGTACACACATATACATACATTTGTTCACTGACTATGATTTATGCACGCATCGTATCAAATGAATCGTGTTTACTCCTCAAAAATGCATTTTGAACCTATTGATGAAACTCAACGATCATTCGTTAAAATGACCCTGTGTATACCTGGCGGTCGTCATACCATCCTGGGTTTAGGACGACGATGGAACTGAAAATGTCAACGGTATA
Organism: Schistosoma mansoni; assembly: GCF_000237925.1. Taxonomy (NCBI): domain Eukaryota; kingdom Metazoa; phylum Platyhelminthes; class Trematoda; order Strigeidida; family Schistosomatidae; genus Schistosoma; species Schistosoma mansoni. The sequence goes on from NW_017386046.1 coordinate 211,514, forward strand.
CAGTGCTTAACAATACTACTGTCTGAAACATCTCTTAATCCATGAAATTCCAAAACCAATGAAACATGAAGTTCGGAATGCAGGGGTTTCGAGATATGTTTGAATGATTGTTGATATGTTGTGGTTTATACAGTCTAAGTCGACTAGTTTTCGTAAAAGATCCTCAGCATGGGTTACTCAGACGTGATCTGATGTGGTTCTTTCAGAGTGCATCCTCCCGGAGATCGTGCTGTGATCACAGGGATTGTGTTCTTCTATCCTTTGATGGAAAAGTTAACAGAAAAGGGTTTGTCCTCTAAACAGATGCTTTTTAGCCTGCCAACAATAATGCTAACTCTAGTTTCATTCTTTTCAGTGGAGCAGTAATTCGGCGCACGATGAATAGATTCATATGATCCCTGATATTCAGGGCCGAGGAGGCGGCTTCATGAGTCGTATCCACAAAACGTGCATGGTGAATCATAATAAGGACTGGAAAAAGACATCAGTTGATTTTCTTTGGGTGAGGACAGATGAAAATGGTCGCATCGCGTTTCTAAGCAATGTTTTTGCAGTCCTTAGAATGCAAGTTCCAGATGTCGGAGATAGTGTTTTCTGTCCAGACTTGAGGATAAACAGTCACCAACATTAGCGTACACAGAATCGACACCTCCGAATACGTCGTCAGCAAGTCGTTGGGTAGTTTGTGCAACATTTCTTAAACCTGAAGGCATACGCGAAAGTCCCCAGGGTCCGAGGTTAAGGAAAATCCAGGGTTAGTTGAGTTTTCTGAGATACCCACGACGAATGTTGCGATGTCAACACCAATTACGGTTATCTGATTCCAGATCATCTACAGCTTTATTTTGGAATGAAGTGAGAATGGCATTCACCTATTGAATGAGCCTGTATAGGCAGAGTTGTATAAAGAGTCTTTCATCATAGTTTATTGACCGACGACCTCTCCCAGAAATTGTGACATTTCTGTGTCGGAGCAGTACCTCTCTTCGATAATATAGAAGAATCGATCTAATCTTTGTCGGTTGGTTAGGTTAGAACAAACTTTCTCGAGGTGTTTTAACGTTTACAAACGTCGCAATAAATGTAGCAGGTTGTCTGAGAGGAACTGTGCACAACTGCATAACATTCCTTCCTTGAACCTGAAGCTCCACATTCAGATGATACGTTGCTTCTACTCGTATAATTTCCATTATTCTGAGGTCGTTCTGTCGGTTTATTACTGAACCGTAGTTTAATTTATGAGTACAAAAGTTAAACGACAAATTCGAACAATGGAACCATCGGGATAAATTTATCCACCATTCATGTCGATGAAGATCAGTATGAATCAAATTTTCTTATGACCTAGTGAAAGAGTAGTTTTATCACGTCACGAATATTTTATAAACATTTTAAAATATTTTAGGTTCGAACACACGCACACGACTTACGTAGCTCAAATACAAAACGATATGTGCTGACTTCAGTAATCTCAATGACATAGGTTCAACCACCAGGCATTTACCGAAGCAATTATTTCCCCAAAACTTTTGACGTAATTTTATGATGGTGTCTAGGGTCGTAACTCTGCAAATTCTGCAAGCTTTAGTTGTCCTAATAATCTTCACAAGTGTATGGCCTGTGATTCTGATCATTCGACTTTTGGCAGCTAACCTTTGCTGACTGTTTTTGACTTTCTCTGTACAACTGTTTGGTCAAACGTTAGGGTTGTACACAGTGACTAACCAGAATACACATGAAAGGCTTTATTTAGAAGTCTACTCAGACCACCAAAGGGAACGCAAAGAACCGCTCCATGTGCCATTCTTGTAGTAACCATTCGATGACACAAAAAAATACTTATAAAAGATATTTGGTTTCTACCATTCTACCACATATTATCAAGTGACCTTATAAGATGAACAAGACATTAAGGACAAACTTATCCTGCCTATGCAGGCAGAAAAATGAAAAAGCTTAAAAGCAAAGGTTAAAGCTTGATGTAGAATATTTATTATTTTGTGTACAAGACTTACTTCCAAGTATTTCTCGGAACATTATGATTTAATAAGTGGTCTTTAAAACTAATTGATTGAAAAAGGATTGTTTATGCACAGAACTTCAGCCTGAAGTGGAAAATCTGGGTTTTTTCCATTGCCTGGAAAGAAACCAACTCTCAAAATTTGTAGGCCTGATTTGTTTTATCATATCATTAGTATGTACTTTACAAACGCATCTTTTTTCAAATAGTATGGATATACGAGCTAACAATGATAATTGGAATATAATAAGATCAGTCACTGCTATCTCGTTTTTCCTTCAATAGGTCATTTTTCATTCGATCATGCTAGATATTCAGCAGAAGAGACCATATCCATCTGAATACAATACGGAAGGTAGGTCACTCCTTCTTTTACGTGCTTGGGTAGAAATGTTTAAAATGTCCGAATTGTCACTTATTTTGCTTTATAACCATCCTAAACACGGAGATACAAAAACTAGAAAAGCTATTTTCATGTTTAAAACTTAAGGGGCTTCGTGTATTTTTTTTATTAATTTACATCAATTTATCGAGGTTACGGTTTTTGTATCTTTATAAAATGAATGCTGCATTCAGTTTTTGAGAAGCCTAGCGATTTTAAGCATTTTAGGTCCGTAGCTTTTTGGCTCTTTGATTACTGGATATTTGCTTGCTGAAAATCTTAATAATTTTTATTTTGCGTGTCATTAGATATCTTTAGGATGACAAAGCTGAAAAGGTTGTAAGGGTTATATTTTCAGGCAGTTTGCGGAGTTGAAAATTTGAAACTGAATTTAGCCTTTATTTAACATTCAGTCTTCAGTAATAAGTATAATAGGTCTATTGACCTATATTAATCCTTGCAGTTTGTTATACTGTGGAGGGCCAATCTCATTTTGAATATATCAATAGAAGGTGCTGATATTACGTGCTCTGGTAGAGGATTCCAATAATCCAATACTCGGTGTGAGAAACGAAACTCCAGACGTAGACGATTTGACCTCAGTTTTTGAACTTTCTTCGAATGTCCTCTCAAATGATCAGTCTTAGGTGGAAGAGAAAGATAGGACATGATAGTACCAAGGTCATCGTTCAGGATACGATAAGTCAGTATCAGGTCACTCCGTATTCTACGGTAAGATATCGGGAATAATTTGAGATGTAGCAATCTGTCTTCATAAGATAGGCCAGATACACCTTTACCATTTTAGTCCCTCATCGTTGGACACGTTCTAGCGTATCCGCCTCATACATGAAACAAGGGCTCATTACTTGAACCCGGTATTCCAAATGTGGCCTCACGAAAGTCGGGTATAATAATTTAAACATTTCTTCGTCAAAATACTGAAAGGATTTACAAATAGACCATAATACCCTATAGCCTTTTGGAGCAGCATCCTTACAGTGACTGGTTGTTTTGAGATCATTGCTTAGTATGACTCCTAAATTTTTATAGTTTCTTACTTTGGGTAACACGAATCCACATATTTTGTAGTAATACGAATCATCGTAGTTATTTAGTTGCATCACTACACTCTTGTTATGATTCACTTCCAGCTACCACCCATCCATCCATGCCACTAATGAGTTGAGATCATCCTGTAATACTGTTCTATCTGACATGCTGTATATGGGTCTTCAAGTCTTTATGTTATCGGCTAAGAATGGGACGGATGACTTAGCTACAGTTGGTAATTCATTTACATAAAGTTAAAAGAGAAGAGGACCTAGAATTGTGCTTTGGGTAACTCCACTTTTTACAGGTTTCCACACTTTCAGAGCTCCATCTACCCTGACCCTCTGTCTCCTATCATCGGGAAAGTCACTTATCCAGTCTATGACCGTATAATGAATTCCAAATTTTTCCAGTTTTAATTTAGGACTAGAATGGGAAACCTTACCAAGAGCTTTACTTAGATCTATGAAAATCACATCTACAGGAATATTTCGATCCTTTGCTGAAGTCTAATCTTCTGTTGCAATGGGAAGATTTGTCAGACATGATAGGCCTTTCTGAAAACCTTGTTGTTCAATGAATCAGAGATTATTCCCTTCCACATAGTTTATAACAACCATCTGAATAGTTTTTTCCATTAGTTTGACAACTGAACTGGTTAGACCAGCGGATCGATAGTTATTTCAACCCCCTATAGGTTATAATACGTTCGGCTTACTGATGGTTCAAGCCTAGTCTAGAGGTACGTTGTAATGAAGTACTGTCCTGAGATACACCTATTTTAGAATCCGGGAGAACGCATAACAATTTGGAGTTATTGGTTCAACAAGCACATGACACGGACTTGTTTTTATTAATAAAAATAGCCGATGACAATTGGCGAAAGTGTGTAATTAAAATGGTTCAATAACTGCAACTAGAAGTAGTCAGTGTAGGGTTCAGTTTGTGTTTTAGTTGCACTTAGTTAATCAGTTTGAAAATTTGTCATTAATAATGGAATCAAGTCGTTTGGAATATTTTCAATATAAATCGACAGACAATGCAACAAATGTTTTGGATGTTCATCTGAAGTAAATTAACCATTAAGTTATAGTTTAATATTTAAGACTAAACCTCAAACAATAGACTGAAGGAACTAGAGCACGTTGCTTGTCGTTCTTTAAAGAGAAAACCTGATAAAATGACATAAGAAAGATTGCGGTTTGAAAAATACAAGCTTTTACCAATTAGGTTTCGAAATGAGTCAGTAATTGACTGAGTGGTAAGAACATATTGTTTAAAGATATACCGGATATAACGGAATCAAACATTTTTGTCTTCCATGTATCATACAACGGCCGCCTTAGAAACAAACAAGGAAATAAACAGCAGCTGTTGGAAGGCTCAGCGTATTGGATTGCAGGCGGAACTATAATAGTTCAAGGCTTTTAAAATGGCTACTCAGAGGAGTAAAAAAATTTTCAGTAGATTGTGGTTATTCTTGTCCAAGGCCCTCAACTAGTTATGTTTAATGAAACTGATGAGGACATCATCATTGTTGGATGTTTATAAATTGGTTTACTTTGAGGAGCTATCTACTACAACGTCCTTAACTTATCCATAAACGAATACTTCTCAACTTTCATTACGGCACAGTATATTGAACATTCGGACGAGCAGACAAGTATATATCTGGGCGACCGCGAATACTTCTGCAATATAATTATTGAAATAGTTCTTAGCGTGTAACTGAATTAGTTATGTATCTCTGTTTACTATAAACACGATAAATCTTTCGTTCTGTGCTTATGAGGAGTTCAAAGAAGTTATTAAGGTTAGTGAGGAAAAGCAAGAATAGGCTTGATCCCGGTAATTTATTTAGGCTACGTAGTTATTTGAACTGTATTAATCACTTAGAAATGACAACTTTATTTTAATCTTATCGTTTTTAATTTTCTTAGAGGAAATTTTACACTATTTTTATAGAAAAATCAATTGTTTCAGAGGTAACTATGCTTTGTGAGCTTTCAGCTAATATATACCTTTCGATCAGCAATTTATTCCGAACATCACATAGTATTTTAGGCCGTAACATTACTAACACCTACTTCCAGATTTTATTAAAGCTTTATTAAGTGACAGACTAAAACAATAGACAATAATTCCTATATTATGATTGGTGATCTTATCATAACGTATTGTGATGGTTTTGCTAAAAGGATAATATTGTGGTGTCCCTAATAACGAGCTTTATATTTTAGCCTATTTTAATTACCGATGGCTTTGGGTATATTCTATTTATTTATTTACTTAAATACATAAACATGGGTACAACAGGACACCAAATAGACATGCGCGACATAAATCACTCGATTTGTGTGAGGGCTGGGATACTGTCTGGGAGCCCAAACGGATGCAGATAGTTTTCTTAGGGGGTCATACCCCCACAAGGCAGTGGAGCATCGTAAAGAGATCCAGTCCCATGGTAGCCGGTGACCAACAATTGGTTCATACGCCACTTTTTTCACTCAAGACCCTGGAGTCCATGTGCACCATTGGTTTGGAATCAGGGTTTTCCAACTCCCCTAGGTGGATCCTCCATATCTACTAATCCGGTTAAAGAGCCGGACATTGGCTTTTTGTCCTCTCAATTTCGTAAATAACACCCCTGCCGCTAGAAGGCAGTTAGTAGGACTTCTCTGGCGGTAGTTGTATGCACGTGGCCATGTGAGAGCATTTCGAGCGGGGGAGATGACTTTCTCCACTCTCGGCCGTACTAGGGCATGTGGGAGCTTAGGTATACTCATTTGGATTTATCCGCACTTTGATTTATTTGATCAACTTACTATCAAATACAATAAATTTGTTTTTTATGTATTACATTTTTGATTAATGCATTTTTAGTTGATTATTTTTTTCTTTCAAAATCCGAAAACATATTAATACATTTTTATAGCTGTAATACCTTTTTAAAGTACTGTTTCCGCATTAAGGAAATAAAACTAAGTACCTTGACTTCATCAAACAAACCTAAGTTATACAAGTAGACTAGTGTGCAGTTCAAGAATATTTGTACGATCTAATCGTAAATTATATTAAATCATCATCTATAATAAATGGATATAACCAAAGGGAAGATATACCGAGTTAGTGTGTTTCTTATAACGTTGACATCCATCTATAAAAATGGCAGCTGAACGGACATATTTGAGCTAATCAATAACAATATGACTGACCATCCGTGATACAAAGCCCCGATGGGGTATGATATAGTCATTCATTTAGATCATAGATGTTTAACTTTCCACAAATAGTCAAAAGTAGTTAGTAGACACGTTATCATATACAAATCAATCTTCATTTTCTTAAGATTAGCTTAATAAGTAGATTTATGTGAGCTTTTATAATAGTTATTGGGTTTTTTATATTTATCACTATTAATGAAGAATAATTCGACTTGGAACAATTATTTTGCAAATTTACGACTTTTATTCATGGGATTTTATATTGGTGATCTAGTTCTTTTTCAGTTTTATTATTAGTAAAACTATGTCTCCAAATCTCCTGCTGATATTTTATTTAATACATAGAAAACTACATTTTTAGAATTAAAGATAGGTATGTTAAACTTTTATTTTATATGACACCAATAGAAATTTTTTTTCTTTTTCGTATTTCGTCAATTTAGTTGTTTAACAGTGCCAGTGAATGGTTCGAACGGAAGGATGTTTTAGAATTAGTTACATGTGTTAGTATTGTATAGTGACTCATGTATTATTGTGTGCTATAGTCTATCAAATAACTAATGTTCCTTACTCATAGTCCTGATATTAATTTACTTCCACCTTAAAACAAATTCGCTTACTTACAAATTATTTATAGTTGAACAAAGCAAGTAACAGTTGAAGAACTAAGTGACTTCTTTTTCCCTCACTGACTTAACAATTTTACCAAATTTATACATCAAGCAACATATGTTCAGTCTGAAGGTTTAAATTTTCAAATGTTCTTCAATCTAACATAAATCATTCTTTCAAGCTCTAACCTATTACCCTTATCTAAAGACTCAAACATTATCAAATGAGAAGTAGTAGGGATTAATTTATCATTTACATCTTAATTTAACCCATTAAACTTTATAGCTTTATTATAGTATCCGGTTAATAACCCACACATCACTTATTAGAATTATTATGTAATTCAAGTATTTGTTGTTGTTGTCGTCGTCATTATTTTAACTTCACTGAGATTATCCATTTATAAAGTCTTCTAATATTTGGTTAACCAGTACATTAAGCCTTCAAATTTAGTGTTATTTAAAATATTTCTGTTTTCTTTTAATTTTTTTTCATCATAAAACACAAATATTGTAAAAATAGATTATCATCAAATAAGTTTTTTTCTCGAAAATTAAAAAAAAATGTACAAAATAGGGATTATTATTTTAAATATTATTTGTATCTAGTTATTTATTTAGAAAAGATAAATAATGAATTATTAAAAAATCAATAAAATGTTAACTTTTGGTCATTAAAAAAGAATATTGGTTCATGAGACCATGTATTGATTTTTTTTAGTGAAGTGAATGAGCACAGTAGGTAGTTGTTCATATTATTATTTTAGATATGAGTGTGTGAAGGTATATACATATAAGTACATATGTATAATTCTGTGAACTTTATTGATTACACATTGTATCCGTTGTTGTATTATTTACTCTAAAAATTAAAACAATAAATTATATCATACTATAATCAGTAACTAGTTAATAGATGTTTCTTATTCTTTTAACTATGATTACTAAATTCCTTTAGTAGAACGTTAATAAATTCTCTGTAAAATTGAGTATTTTGACTTTAAATTCGATTGATGTGATTGAAAACTTTTATTATGAATTAACAAAGTTGTTGTTTCATATGGTATAGAATTTCTGAATAGTGAGCGCCCAAAACTCTAACTGATATCAAACTCAGAAATATTAAAAGGTTACCATATGTGTTAAACCTCTTGATGATTAAATTGATATCTTGGTAGAATAAGTGGCATTGATAAGCAATAAATTATGAATAATACAATTACCTAAGAATGAGAGGTTAAAGTTTTGTAAATTAACCTTGTGATTCCATTAATAACAGGTTTACCTTGTAGATTGTAATTTTAAGGATAATGATGATAATTGGCATTTTGAAGGAGTAAACTAATGTAACTAGGTATTATTTGATCCTTGGTTTTGAATACTTGACTAATAATATGGACCAAAAATATGGCTACAAATATTTGTAGATGACTTGCATAAATAACTTACTTTCAAATTATCATTAATCCACTAAGAGTATAAAGTTTTTTAAAAACTTATTGAATATTTGGAGAAGGGTCAGCCTAGAGATTTACGTCCTGAACTTCTGATTGCCAAATGAAGGGTTTGAACTATGGTTACAGTGGCTTAGTACTATCACTTATTTTCGTACATACAGGTTGGAATGTTCAAAATCAATTACAAGAATATATCTTTAGTAAATGAGTTACATATCCATAATTAAATGTTTCACTTTTATATTGCACGTTTATGACACAGTGAACGGCTAATAATCTGTTTCAGTTTAAAAACAAAGATGATTAATTGTTATTGTTTTAATATAGATTATCATATGAGAGAAAAATAATTGATTATTTTATGGTTTAACAATTAAACATATTAAAATTCATATTTGATAAGGAAAGAAAATGAAATTAGTGGGTGAAATATTATGGTTAGACAAAACATAGATTAAATACCCTCAATGTTCTTATAAAATAGTTTTTCGGGGGGATGAAAAGCACAAAGCAATTCATCCTGACCGACAAAACGCATTTTTTTCTGAAGATTATCGGTGTAAGATGGTGACCGATGATGATATGTAAGAAACATCTACAGTTATTTGTATATCATATGTGAGCTAGTTGTCGGATTTAAAACACTCTTTTTGTTTTATTTGAAAATCATTTGATGGATGTATCAATATCATTGTTGATTGCTCCACGAGGAATCAAACCAACTACCAATCGCTTTAAGCGTGGTAGCATTATCCAACGTTTCCTAGATGTGACTTCACATTGCGTGCAGAAAAATTCCAGCTTATAAGTGTGAAGATCAAAACTACTATAAATGAATTACAATCTATGCTGCATTAAGTACAAAATGTTAATATCGATATGACATTTTATGATCAGTGAAGACACAGATAATAACAAGTTTTCAGTAGAATTAAGATGTCTTTTGAACTGCTTATTATATATTGATAGACTCTTGTGTATGTCAGTTGTTCGAGGGTTCCATGCATCCTTTTTCCTTGAGAATGAAATGTTCGTGTTTTTGCCTACAATAAATATAACTATTTCGACAAGTTCCCTTAATCACAGTTTGATTTCAAACGAAACTGTTTGAAAAGTTCGTTTTTTATGACTAGATAATTGGTTTCTTCTAATGTCTGTACCCTTGAAACATTTTCCGGTGTTGAGGCATCCAGTAAAAAAGTAATTTAGAAATGCTGAGGATGCCCAAGTGTTATGTCCTTAGCTTATACGATTATCGCGAAATACGATTGTCAATTTAGATACGCTGACTTATGCGACCAACTAATGATGCATACACCAGTATAAGCAAACTAAAGTTCTTATCAGTCCTTTTCCTTCCTAGCCCTGCCTGTTGAGTTCAGAAGGCCAATCTCAGCCTCCGCAATACCAATCATATGTTTTAAACATGCTGGGTTTACATACAAACAAATCAGACCACATAACACCATAAAATAGGAAATAACATTTATACAAGGTCAAGACAAAAGTAGTTGTGATTATGAGAAACTGTTGCTAATAAATTGAGAATATCTCAAGAATAGTCGATCTCATGATAATGCTCAATAGGTCAAATAAAAGCTTATAATAAAGGGAATATGAACATACATATAATATAGGTACTTAATAGTAATACAATCAAAATATACGTATAGTATTACTCCATAAATAATTCCTAACGGTTACCATTCATTTATTGTCGTCCGGATGTAACAACAAGTACGCCTTCACAACAAAAATTTCTCTCTTAAACCTGTTAGCATACACGCTGATACACACAGTGATGTTTCATATAGAATGACCTTGATCAAAATGACATGACAATAGTATAATCAGAACTACTTTGATTTGGATTGATCTAAATATTCTGCCTTGTTACTCTGTACAATTGAAACTACTGTTAAGTTAATTCCGTTATTTAACTACTCTTTAATGAATCTACTTCAACTAATTCGCAAAATATCAAATATTTTAATGTTTATTCATCTAGATACCACAAATACTTCATTAGCTTATTAGATTACAGACACCTGTTTATTTTTAGCCTTTTAAAACTGTATCACTGATCTATACTTTCTTTACATAGATTACTATGGTGAAAATTACGCAAATATTAGCTGTTACTGTTCGTTCTTGTGGTTCAAAAATGTATCCATATGTTTTGTGGCAATAAATGTTACTTAGAATTGTAATTTACAAGTTCGACTTTATAACATAACTATACTCAAGGAACTGTTTACTTCCCAAGAAATGAAACGTAATCTACAAGAATGAATTCTCAGCAATTTTACTTTTAAAGAATTTATGTTTATTTTTAATGAACAATAAGTTTGCTTTTTTGTTTAAATCTCTTTTGAGTTATTTTTCTATTATCAATATTAGCTGAACAACCAAATAATCAAAGACAAAAATAGTTTATCTACCTAATTTAGTAAAGTGTACATATTTACTGAAAGTAACAATAGTAAAATAATCATACGGTATATTCTAGTTGAATAATTTGATTATTATCAGTTACTATACAATTATGTTTGCTTAAGCATATCACAGCATATAACCAGCTTTTTAAGAACGACACATTTTAAAATTAAGATACCCTAGAAAAATGTAGTTTACATTAAGTAAAATAAAGGAGAGTAGTTTTGCCAAAACGAAAAGGATATCATACAAAAAAAAGAAACTGATGTATAATATCTATCTTATCCAACTTATCTAAACAGATTGAAATACTTTATACTGATCAATAATCCAATCTACCAATAAAGTGAATTATATATATATATATATATACTCAACTGTTATAAATGGTAATTATTTTATATATGAATCTCAAAAAAAAGAAGAAAAGTTAAAAAAATTTACTAATCAATTATAAATGAACAATCGTTAAGAGTATTGTATAAATGTTTCATAATTTTCTGAAAAATTTTACATATCACATTTAAATTGTATGGAAAGTAAGTTGATTGTTCATTGTAATTATCATTGATTGACTCATTCATCATTAAACGATTATAAATATAACATCCATTAAATTATTGTATTATGTATATTCATTCCCATTATGTTAAAACAATTAAGAAAACATTTTCCGTTCGTTTTTTGTATTTGACGTTCTAGTTATTGAAATTCTTAATATATTCAGTTAAGATAGACAAGTTATAAGCTTGTATTGGTAAAATAAAAACTTCAGTTAAACAAAATGATAATTTAGCATATTTTGAAACCTTAATAATAGAATCGACTGATGTATAAGAACTTTCGTCTAAATTAGAGCGAATACTTCCATAGTATTTGAGCGCCGATTTGATGTAAGACATTAAATAGGAATAATATATTTGTGAAATTTCAGCGAATGAATTCGAAGTAAATCCAACGTTTCGCCTGGCAATTTGGTCCAAGCTTTTTCAAGGAATTATAATCAAACATCAAAGTTATCGAATATAAATAGATACATGGTTCTTTGTTTCATTGTACACTGAATAGGTTTTCTTAAGAATTCACCGACAAGAGACAGTATATTGTGAATGAAATTTCTCCTCTTCTCCTCTCACCACTTACGTAATATATACAATATGTTATCTTAACACATTTCATTTCACATCACAAATCTCTTACACACTAATACATATACCTAGTTTAGACATTTTTAACGTTCATTGGATGAACTATTCAG